>NW_028014728.1:0-761 GCF_054177405.1 Leptonychotes weddellii
TCCCCAAAGCCACTTTATTGTGGTCTCCATCCCTCCCCCACCCCCCATCCTTCTAATCCTGGCTCGAGGAGAGCTGTCTTCTCCCTGGCCCTGGATGGAAACTCAGGTGGTCCCCATGGTTCTACTGGTCAGCTGAGGGAAGAGAAAGTTCTATGGTCACTTTAAGGGGCAAAACAGAACCTAGGTTCGGAAATCGGAACGTCCAATATATTAGTCGGGACTTTGGTGTTTTGCCAAGTAGTCTGCCTCCCTCCCCTCTCCAGCGGGGGCCAATGCAGACAGGGCGCTGGCTTTGAGAAGGGGGATAGTCCTCTCTTTTCCACTGAGAGCTGCTATTTCTGATCCTTCTGGGGATGTGGAACGCTGGGTAAGGAGGATGTGAGGGGAAAGGGGAAAGGGGGTCAGGAAAGTTCTTATTTGTCTGGTATTGTCATCATACGGCTTCCTCGACTTGGGTCTGGCAGATCGGAGCTGACTTGCCCTGCCGGACACTGCGTGGATCTTCTGGAGACCCTCCTGCTGTCCTCAGCTCCCATCCTATTTCCCTGGATACTTGCTGTCTGGTTGGCTCCTGGACTTCCCACAGCCCACTCACACAGACCGTCTCAGTTGGTGGAGGTCTCCTGATGGTAAACCTTCTGTCCTTCCCGGAGGGGGACCCTGAGATGAACATTCGTGTCCAAATGCTTTATTAAGTTGGTGCTCCCAGGAAACACCTGTAAGCGAATTGGGGGAGGACAGGGAAGGGAAAGAAGCCAAGC
>NW_028014729.1:0-761 GCF_054177405.1 Leptonychotes weddellii
GAACACTACATCTAAAACTAATGATGTAATGTATGGGGATTAACATAACAATAAAAAAGTAAAAAAAAAAGAAACGAACATGTAGTTTTGTTTTCACATCTTTATTTTTTCTTTCCTTATTTTTTATTTTTTCCTATTATGTTTTCCATTCATTTCTGCTTGGTGATTTAGATTTACTCATTTCTATTTCTCACTAGTTGAATTGAAGCATTAGTTTCTTTGTTTCTGAACTTACTTGTTTTCTGCTAAGGATAGTTCGAACTATAGATTTTCCTTTTACAGGTTTGTTTTTTTTTTTTTAACAATCCAGTCATTTTAACCTGTAGGATATTCATCATGATTCTGTGATTCATTTGTAAGTGTTTAGGATTTTTTAAAAAATATATAAGCACAATGGATATGTAACAAAATTATTTTAAGTTTAGACATTGAATTGTGATATTGAAAGTTTCTGTCATTTTTAGTGAGCTTTTTACTGGAGTAAACATTTTGTACAAAATTTGTGTAAGTCTTCAAGCAAAAATAATAACAGGATTGTAGGGTTTATAACACATGTAGCAGTTAAATATATGACAGTAATAGCATAGAGACCAAGAGAAGAGAAATGGAAGTATATTTTTGTAAGATTTTCATAACATATGGGAGTTTACATAGTAGAGTTTAGACTCTGATAAGTTAAGATGTATAAATCCACATTACTAAAATGATAAAGCTAATAAGTAATAAGTTGATATTAGATATAATTGATTAATAAGCAGAGA
>NW_028014730.1:0-761 GCF_054177405.1 Leptonychotes weddellii
ACCCCGTGGGCCTGCCCGAGGGGACCCAGAGCCAGGGACCCATGGCTCCCTGCCCACACAGAGCCTTTGCCCAGCCTGACTCCCTCCCTCACCCGGGGCGAGTCCGAAGCCTGGGGGGATCCAGTGTCAGTGCTGGGGAGGAGATGTTAGGACGTTACGTTTTATTAGGGTCACAGTTCACAGGGCGACCAAAGTCCACCGCCTTTTGATTCTACAACAAAATTTCTCCAGAGTAGCTCGGGTTCGTTTGGGAAGTACCCTGAATTCTGAAGGTGATATCTGAGTGGCCCTCATGTGGAAATCTGGATGAGCGGGGATGGGGCGCACGGGATGGGGTGACAGGTACAGAGGAACTGTTAACAGCCATCAGCCCCGAGGAAGGCAACAGACATTTGGGTTTCCTCCCCTCTGTGCGCGTGCATAGTTTTTTAATTAAAGAAATGAAACAACATTAAACAGAAAGTGCCTAGCCCCTAAAGGACGTAGAGCGCACTGTTCCGTGGGCTCGGCACTGGAGAGTGGAGGGGCCGTTCGGCACGGGGCCAGGCCTCTCCCGCCCCCTCCTCCTGGGAAGAGAACCGCCAGGGGCCCTTGTGTTTCTGGGTTTTCGCTCTTCTTCCATTTTTCCCATTGTTCACTAAGGTTTTTCATTTGTAATTTAATTATTTCAATGCTTTAATGCAATTTTAACTGAAAGAAGTGGAGAGGGGCCCATGAGTCCCCAGATTTGGGGGGTAAATGAATGACAGGATTTCAAAACC
>NW_028014731.1:0-761 GCF_054177405.1 Leptonychotes weddellii
AAAAAAAAAAAAAAAAAAAAAAGTGGAGCAAGGATCTCAGTTTCAAGGCACACGGAGATGCCGAGAACTGGGGTCTGCTCACTTCCCACGTGTACAGCCATGCTTGCTCCAGTATCAGGTGCCGGAGACTCCGGCCCGTGAGACTGGAAAGCTAGGCACCGCGACACAGACTCATCCCGGACCAGCACCCGCCTCTGCTCTCCCTCAGCAGCACACAGCCCCTCCGCACGTCGCTTGTGAATGCAGAGAGAATGCAGAGCCAACAGTCAACAGTGTGAACTAAGCTCTAATATGGCAAACTTCCAGTTACACCAAACATGTTGAGATACTATTTAAACAGACATTTAAGGGGCACCTGGGTGGCTCAGTCTGTTATGTTAAGTGTCCAACTCTCGATTTGGCTCAGGCCACGAATCTCAGGGTCGTGAGATCAAGCCCCAAGTCGGGCTCCACACTCAGCAGGGAGTCTGCTTGGGATTCTCTCTCTCTCGCTCTCCCTCTGTCCCTCCCCCTGATCATGCACTTTCTCTTGCTCTCTCTCAATAAATAAATAAAATTTTTAGGGCGCCTGGGTGGCTCAGTTGGTTAAGCGACTGCCTTCGGCTCAGGTCATGATCCTGGAGTCCCTGGATCGAGTCCCGCATCGGGCTCCCTGCTCGGCAGGGAGTCTGCTTCTCCCTCTGACCCTCCTCCCTCTCATGCTCTCTGTATCTCATTCTCTCTGTCTCAAATAAATAAATAAAATCTTTAAAAAAAAAAAA
>NW_028014732.1:0-761 GCF_054177405.1 Leptonychotes weddellii
TCACCCCAAAAGAAAGAATAGGAAATAGTGCTCTCTAACATGCAGAAGAATAAAACACAATTAATAACAGGCAGTAGTGAAAGAGTTTGCTGTCATGCTGAGGCATTTTTTTTTTCTATTCAACATCAGTTTTGTCACAAATACTTTATAGTCCAGTTATTCTAATTATGTATTTATAAATATATATATATATATATATTTGACAATTTAAGTTTCTACTTTGATTGTAGAATACTGTGACTTGATCATACCCAATTTTAAATTATGTGTGCACATCAACCAAATCCAAGCACATTTCTGTGTCCTGGGTTCTTAATTTCCTAAGAACATTGTTTTTAATCCAACACAATCCTCCATCAAAATTTGTAATTACATTATCACCACTTAGGAAAATAATTTTATTTTTAAAGTTGGGCTTTTTATCTGAGTTTACAATAATATTGGCAGCCATATAACATGTTTCAAGTTTGATGGAAGGGATTTGCAAATTTTTTGACATTGTAGCTTGAAGTTAAAAAGTCAAACTCTATTAGAAACAAATATTTTTAAAAATTTCTGACAATGATATGCTACTGTCAATGAGGATAACACTTTAAGAGTTACCACACCATTTTTTGTACATAAAAAATTGTACATAAAAAATAAAAAATGAAAGAAAATTATTTAAATGATTTCTTAAAGCAAAAATAAATCATGCTTTTGGAATGAAACATCACTCATTTCTATGGCTATGAGTGTTAGAGTATAATCTTCAGTTTTAG
>NW_028014733.1:0-761 GCF_054177405.1 Leptonychotes weddellii
CAGATTCAGCCTCCTCTGCCAGAGCAACACAGCTTGCTTTGCTTTGGGAGCGCTCTTGTGAAGGCTCAAGGCCTTCGGAATCATGAATTAAATCAGGGAGAATTTTATGCTATACTCCAAGCAAGCAGGCTTCCGTGACCATCATTCCAAACCTCTTCAATAGTATCAATGGCAGGTTTAACGTTGAACTCATTCCAGAATGCAAAAATTGTGTGTGCATTTCACCCCCTGTAGGTGCAATAAACATCTCCAATGTCCTCCTTAAGTAATAAGCTTTAAAGGCTGAGATCACACCCTGATCAAGGGGCTAGACTAAAGAAGTTGTATTAGGAGGGGAAAAGAGAACTTTAATATTTGAAGAAAGCTCAGCAACTACTGGAGAATGGCTTGGATGGCTTATAATTCTTAAGAATTAAAAGAATTTTGAAAGAATTTTTTTCCTCTTACAGTTACTTTCCTAAATCATCTACAAAAACATCACCTAAAAGATCAGTAAGTATCTGCCCTGTTACGCAGCCTCTCTTGCTAGAACTACAGTAGGCTAGTCTGGGCAGCTCCTCTCAGAGCTTGTGGGTGGGCGATGGGATGCGTCACAACAGGCTTTAGCTGTACATCCTCACTGGCATCTGCAGGCAGCATCACACCAGATGACCTTCAGCCTTCAGCCCTCGAGTGTGTGCTTCCTCCTTCGAGAGACAGACTCTTGAGGGAATCTGCTTCCAACAGAGACTGGTTTCATCAAAATTAAAAATCTGATCCCA
>NW_028014734.1:0-761 GCF_054177405.1 Leptonychotes weddellii
AAATAAAGAAGTACACAACTGTGAACAGTCTCAGTTTATACTAACATTCTGGGGCTTGGCAAATTTATGAATATGTTTTATAATTTCTGGAAACGTATTTTCTTCGGGTAAATTTTGTTTCAGGGTTGGTAACATGTTCACTAATAGACCCAGGTCTCTTTTGTGGCCCCTGTAAAAGCAAGCCGTTGTTTGGCATTTAATGTTTTCGTCTTTCATCTTATTTGCATTAGCCTAGACAGTTAATGACTATCTATCATTTCATTTAACTTAGGAACACTCAAGTCTTCAGATGACCCAAAGTTGTGGAGAAACTTAAAAAGTCCACCTAGAAATATTTTATGCTCTTTCTATCTATTTAATTTCCTTGTTCTTAATAATTATGTTTAGACCATGCACAACAACTTCATGAGACGTTAGACACAGTCGGCCATCTTTCCAAGCTACTTTTCTTGCTGACAAATTTTGTGAGAGAGAACATGAGCTGGTTTGACCAGGTAGAATAGAAGTGGTCTTTCTGCACGATATTTAATGCTGCGAAGTCTGAAGACAGGCCTGATTTAACGAAACCAAACTGAAACTAGCTTTTCTTGGCCAAAGATTATCCCAGAGGCTTTGAACCTGAAGAGTAGTGCGGTTAGTTCCTATGATCATTCTGAGAATTTCTACGGAGACTTAATTTAGGAAAGTGCTTGATTTTCTTTATGTCAACTACATAGAGTTCTGAATTTCGGCAATCCCAACTGGAGGTGGAAAATAGCACC
>NW_028014735.1:0-761 GCF_054177405.1 Leptonychotes weddellii
AAGAATTATATGGAACAATCTAGAAAGTAGAAGAAAAATAAGAAGAGAGTGGGGTGGCAGCCAAAGGAAAGGCTTTTCATAAAGGAGAGGTGGCTGAAAGTTTAAGTTATCACACAAGGAGCACAGGAGAACAACATTGACAATAGCCTACTGGATTTGAGAATTAGAAGGTTATGGGTAACAGTCTGTAATATAGATTCAGTCCCATCCTGAGGTTTAAAGCTTGACCTCCCTGACTTAAAGGAGGAAGAAGTGGAGAGAATACAGGTCAGTTGAGCTGGGAAGGCCAAGAGAGGTGGGAGAGTTTGCTGAAAGACATGCAGTGAGAGTCTTGCAAGTATACATTAAAGAATATGACTCATTCATAAATGTGAAGAACAGATTAATAAAGGACAATTAATGGGAGAGAAAGGAGGTGGAGTTGAGTTCAAGGGGAGGATTGAGCCTTACATTTAATGTAAACACACAATGTGCTAAATATGAGAAAGAAAAATTACTCTGGGCTTGAGGTATCTGAGAGACTTTTTGGAGATGTCAGGGCTTAGTGGGAGAGATGTGCACCCTCCGGGCAGAGAAACAATGTCAGCCAAGTCACTCAAACTGCTCATAAAGCCGATCATCAATTTTAAGAGAAGCTTCATGGTGTGAGGATCTAGAGCTACAAACTGAAATTGAGAAATAGTTTTGGTTTTGTTAACTGTTTCTTTTGCTGTGCAAAAGCTTTTTATCTTGATGAAGTCCCAGTAGTTTATTTTTGTCCT
>NW_028014736.1:0-761 GCF_054177405.1 Leptonychotes weddellii
CCGGAGGGTTCCACCCCCCGCTTAGCCACCGGAGTGACGTCCTTCAGCGGAGCAGACTTTTAAAAGTCCCGAATTTGTGCTCCGTTGTTCTATCACTTGCCAGAAGCGGCCGACGGAGGCCCCTCCCCCGCCGTCTATCCTCCCGAATATCGCCTCGGATTCACTTCTCTGCACGTCCTACCTTCCAGAAAGTTGTCGCTTTTCTTACGAGAGAGTTGTTGCTCTTCTTTTCTTCAATCTCCTGTTGAGTTTGTAGGTGTTCAGAATGGTTTGATCCCTATCCATCTGAATTCCTGAGAGGAGACGAAATCCAGGTCTCCTACTCCTCTGCCATCTTGCTCCGCCCCCAAATACAATCTTTTTTTTGATAATCCTTGTAACTCTACTCTGTAGGAATGATCCAGAACAGTGCCTCTCACTTTTTTAGTTCTTTATCCCATTAAAGAGGAAAATTAAATTGATTATTAATTAACATTAAATTTCAGCCTAATGAGACACATTAAGTACTAAGAACTAAGATTTTGTTACAAACTACTGCAGTAAACATCCTCCTTATGTACGAGGATCTACTTACTGGTTTATCTTGTTTAAACAAACTTAATGTGTTTGTTACTTCTCTTGACCTTCCCTCTTCTTTATACCCTTTACTCACTTTCTCTCTTAGTTGTTGGTCTTTTGCTCTTCCCTTTGAAGGAGTGCTTTCTCTGTTTGGGAGTCGTAGCACTTTGTCAGTCATATCATTTACAAATGTTTCTCTCAGT
>NW_028014737.1:0-1000 GCF_054177405.1 Leptonychotes weddellii
CCTCCCTCCCTCCAAGTCCTCATGGCCTTATTTAGAAATTCCACAGCCTTCTTAGTGGTGAAAGGTTGGTCAAGTACTTTCTTCTTTTTATTCTCTTCAGAACGAACATTCACATACTCAGAAGGCCAAAGCGGCTGCCTCACCCCATGTCTGGGCCTTAAAGCCCTGAATATTTATAGGTCTTTGAGAATTCCAAGTCTCAAGTTCAGGTGGAAGGCTATTTTTATGGGTTGCCTCTTTGTTTTGTTGACTGTTTCCTTTGCTGTGCAGAAGCTTTTTTTCTTTTTTTCTTTCCATTCTCTCTCTTTTTTTTTTATTCTTATGTTAATCTCCATACATTACATCATTAGTTTTAGATAAAGTGTTCCATGATTCATTGTTTGTGCCTAACACCCAGTGCTCCATGCAGAATGTGCCCTCCTCAATACCCACCACCAGGCTAACCCAACCTCCCACCCCCCTTCCCTCTAGAACCCTGTTAGTTTTTCAGAGTCCATCGTCTCTCATGGTTCGTCTACCTCTCCAATTTCCCCCGCAGAAGCTTTTTTTCTTGATGAAGTCCCAAAAGTTCATTTTTGCTTTTGTTTCACTAGCCTTTGGGGATGTATCTTGAAAGAAGTTGCTGTGGCTGATGTCAAAGAGGTTACTGCCTATGTTCTCCTCTAGGATTTTGATGGATTCCTGTCTCACATTGAGGTCTTTCATCCACTTTGAGTTTATCTTTGTGAATGGTGTTAGAGAATGGTTGAGTTTCATTCTTCTGCATGTGGCTGTCCAATTTTCCCAGCACCATTTATTGAAGAGACTGTCTTTTTTCCATTGCATATTTTTTCCTGCTTTGTCGAAGATTATTTGACCATAGAGTTGGGGGTCCATATTTGGGTTCTCTATTCTGTTCCATTGGTCTATATGTCTGTTTTTGTGCCGGTACCATGCAGTCTTGGTGATCACTGCTTTGTAATATAGCTTGAAATTGGGCAACGTGATGCCCCCAGCTTTG
>NW_028014738.1:0-11503 GCF_054177405.1 Leptonychotes weddellii
AATACTTTCTAATCCCAGCTGTTGGAATGTGACTTCAGGATTTAACACAGTAATTTATAAGGCATTGTCTTAACAGGTATCAATTTTTTTAATAACAAATGAGACGGGTGCAGGTGAAGGTGGATACAGAGCAGTTTAGATTTCTCCCGCTCCTGTGGGAGCTCATGTGAGCTGAGGACACGTGGTTCGCATTTTGAAGCCCCTCAGTTCTCAACAAGTAAATGGCAATGATGAAGGATGCAAGTTTATTTTAATGGCCCTTTGAACAACAAATGGACATTTCATTTCTGTACAACTCTAACAGATCATACAGAAACTTGTTCCTTACTAGGAAGTTAACATTGTACGAAGTAACCGAGATTTCTAATACGCTTTCTTTTTTTTTCCTCACAGTTCGCAAAAGACGAGTTGAAGGAGACCACCAGTAAGTCCACCAAGATCCAATCTTTGGGAGACTTGAAGGGTTCACCAAGAGCTCATGGTGGTGATGTCAGATGTAACATTTTCCTGGGTAGAAGGGAAAAGACTGGAAATCTTTTTTTTTTTAAACTACATGTATCTTTTTTCTAGTTTACGTTAACAGTTTCAAACTGTAAAATCAATAGTAGGTGGTATTTTGTATTTTATAACATTTTTTCTTTCTGCTAAAATCAATTTTAATTTAGCTTAATTAAATGGTTTGTGATGAGCCATGAGTTAAAAAGTACAATTGTGAAAGAAGTTTAGGAAATCATTTATGTAAAATACTATGAACATTTTAAGGACCAATCTTTTTTAAATCAAAAAGGGACCTGACTGATATGAGAATTGCTGTTGCACCTGTTAGGTACAAGACCCTCATCAGAGCTTTCTTTCCTTATCCCGTTGCATGGAGTCCTTGCCGTGTTTTAGAATACATAAACTTGGCAAGAGTGTGCTTTCCGTTTCTATCAAGAAAGCAAAATGCCAAAATTTTAAAACCGATGACTCAAGATCTGGTCCTCTGTTCAGGAGTACCAGCCCATCTCTGGGAGAGAGAAAGGGGCCTCCTGCACATTCCAGGTCACCACACTTGTCTGATGGGTGTGAGTTGGCAACACCTAGACTTGTTTAAACAAAGTCGTCGGCTTGGCCAGGTTCTGTACTTTGTTTAAAAGTATAGTTATGTCTAAATTCATTATAGTTTTTTATTTTAATTGGGCATTATTAAATTTTTGTGAAAGCTCGTAGTAAAAAGCATCTAAGTAGGCAAGCTGTTTTCTTCCCTGTAAAAGCCATAGGGCCAACTCTTACTTTAGATAATAAGAAAAAAGAAGGCTATTACTAAACACGTGAAATCAAAGATAATAAACGTGGTGGAATTTGAGCCTGAGGCACATGCAAACGGTCATTGAAACTGATGATTAAAGTAAATGAGCACCTGGCCTGTGTATGAATTAGCTGTTGCACAGCATTAGGATTTGTGTGCACACAGAATTGCATAGATGGTCGTGACTCAGCGCTCGCTACGAACTGTCCAGCCAGTAAGGAAAACTGTCCTTCGTAAATCTAATGTTTATTACGTTTCCTTTCGTCTTACACTTTTTTGTCCACGTTGTGTAAAAGTAATATCTCTCGTGAGAAAAAGGTCTTCCTACTGCTGATGCTCACAGTATTCAAATGAACACGCGAACAGTGTGCCCCAGAGAAGGCTGCCTCCAGCCTGGATCGGACCTGGACTCCGGCCCTGTTTCGGGGCAGCCCCTGGAGAAGATGGCGGAGACCATTCTGACCTCCAGTGTTCAGGCCTGGCTAGATGATTTACAGGGAATAAAGGAAAGAATCCCATTTAAGAGTAGGGGAGAGGTCTGTTGATTTTTTTGAAATCGAATTACAAAGTGTCCCTCCTTTGGCTTGGGCTGGACAGTTTACTCAGTGAGCCACGGAGCATCTTGTGTGCTCTGGTAATAAGCCTTCTCAACAGGCGAAAGCTTCCCTTGTAAGAACTGGTGGTCTTTATTTTTTCGGAGTCAGTATCGGTGTTTCAAGGGGGCCAAAGATTGACTTTGCACTATTCCCTTTCAGTTAGAGACCACTGATACTTTTTTTTTTTCTAAGTTAGCAAGTGTTTCTGTCTATCTTCTTTTCATATACAACTTTGGAAATCTACTTGATTTTAGAGACTGCTCACTTGCTGCAGGGTGGGGAGTGAGTGTGCAGCAAGTCTTTAAGGGTCCCCATCACCAACAGCAAGGCTTCCTTGCTTGCACTGTCCTGTAGGTTTTCTTTTTTTAATATAGGTAGGTGGGGCCCTACCCAGTATGTGTATCGTACTTATGGGTAGTATCATTTTCATTTATGACTTACTGAAGTATGAAGAAGTGTTTTGCTTTTATCATTCCAGTTCTGAGCTATGACAGTTATATAATTGAAGGAAACATTTTTTCATAAATATCTTTAAAGATGACCATCCAATTGAATACAGAAAATCAATTATAATTACAAGGGAGAAAACTGATGTTTACTTTGATCTTTAAAGTTCTGGCACCTCTTAACCTTTTAGTAACTTACAGTATTTCTCTATAGCTTTAAAACGTTATAATAGATTAGGGATCTGAAATAGTCTTGATTTTTAAACCAAAGATTTTCTAAGGCCTTAAAACATTCTGTAGGCTAACCAATTTAAACTTACCTGGTTATCTAATCAAAGAATATTCTTTGCATTTTTAAATTGCTGTTTTTAAAAATCTTTTAATTTCCCATTTTGTAAAATTTTACATTCATATTTGAAGTTGATTTTGCAGGTATGTCTACATGAAATTATATGTATTGAACAAAGCAATATTAATACTGATATTATTAAAATGGATTTTGGTGCTATAAACTTGTAGCTTAAATCTAGTAGAAGTCTTAAGTATAGGTGAAATACATTTCGTAAGGGTGCCTGTCATTTAGAAGACCAAATAAACATTTTGCGTTTAAAAAAACTAGCAGATTGTTAGAGATTTCAAGGAGAATTATCTCACTTATTAAATTGCAAATTCCTGTTATTTGAATGAAGTAACCCACATACTCATCTTGTGCAATAGGTACACTCTGGAAAAGTTACATGTAAATAGAACTTTGTAAATTGTTTTTCCTTTGACAGTGTCTGATGTATTTTCACTTATAAAGAGGATTCCATGGTATAATAAAAATTATAAAAGAAAAATGTTTTGATAAAATGTTAGTCATGTTCTATTCGTACAGTATATTTAATCCTTGCTGCCATTAAAATAAGATGAGAAGATTCATGAGATTGCATAAATTCTGCTAGTTTTGGTTCTGTGCTCGCAGGGCATGTCTCCCTGGCCCTTACGGAGTCGGGAAGCACAGGCCCCTTCCCGCAGACCAGAGGGTGGGTCGTTCTCCAGTGGGCCCAGCAGCTTCCTTCCTCTGCGAGTTCAGTCCTGTCCTTTCGCCCCTTCACTCTTTTAAAAAAATGTTTTTCTAATATTATTGATATAATTAACATATAACTTTGTATTAAAGGTAGACAACATGATGTGACATACATATATATCATGAAATATCTACCCTGAGTTATCCGTCAGCTCACACAAAAACAATGATTTTTCCTTGTGATGAGAACTTTTAGGATCTACTCTCTTAGCAACTTTCAGATATGTAATACAGTATTCTTAACTACAATCACCATGCTGTCCCCAGGATTTATTCATCTTCTAACAGGAAGTTTGTAGCTTTGACCACCTTCACCTGTGTCCTCCACTCTCCACCCCTACCTCTGGTAACCACCTGGCTATTCTGTTCCTGAGATCAGTGTTTTTAGATAGATAGTCCTATAAATGAGATCATACAGTATTTGTCTTTCTCTGGCTTAGTTCACTTAGCATAATGCCCCTACGGCCACTTAACTTGTGCATAGTATTAGCTGAACACAAGGCACCCACGGAAACCAAACACACGGATGTACCAGAACCACTATTATTGCCCTTGGACAAGGGTGTGAGTTCTTGGGTCTAACCATCTATCGAACTGTCTTCTGTCCACTCTCACTGAGCATTCATGTTTCTAGATCATTCTCACCGTAAGACTTGCTTACCAAAGAAATGCTTCACTATTTTTGAGAAAATGTTTTTATAAGCAAAGATTTTTATATTTTTATGTCATTTTTATTTGGTCTTTCTTCTATTCAACATTAGAATTCAGCTCCATAAGTCTGATACTCAAGTATTACTGATTAATATTAAATATACTTAAATATTGTGTTATTAAACTTGATTCGTAATAGTGAAGTTTCTTTTGAAGACTATGTACTATGGGCATTTAGAACTTACCACGTCATACTGAGGTAATTTCAATAAAGTTTATCAAATATTCTATAGACTTGGACTTTTTGAAATATCCCTTTAGTTCTTATGTTCTAAACTTATATCTTACATACCCCTTCGGGAACGAGCTTATTTCCTATAGTTACTCTATCCCAGTCTATTACATTAAGCCATATAAAATTGTCACTACTTGACCATTTTTACCCATAAAAATAGTAATTTCACATGGTTGAAATACCGTCGGTTCTTGGTCTGTTCTGGCCATAAAGGTGAATTGACAAATGTGAAGAAACAGAATCCTGTGGACCTGATGGGAGCCAATCCTAATAAACGAGAGATGATTTTTACAGCAATTCAAAGACATCTCTTACCAGTCACCCAAATCCACCAAGCAAAAGAGAAAATCTGTGAGATGTGTTCTAATGGGTTTGAGGAAGCTTTTAGGGATAAGTGTCAAATAATTTAAAAATTTCACAGTTCTGAAACGTAGGGGAATGAAGACCTTCCCATTGCATATTTTTTATTATTTATTTATTTATATTTATTTATTCATTCATTCATTCATTCATGAGAACACATGAGAGGGGATAGGGTCAGAGGATGAAGCAGACTCCCTGCCGAGCAGGGAGCCCGATGCGGGACTCGATCCCGGGACTCCAGGATCATGACCTGAGCCGAAGGCAGTCGCTTAACCAACTGAGCCACCCAGGCGCCCCTTTCCCGTTGCATCTTTAATGTTGGCCGGCCTTCCAAGGACGGCTGTTGGGCTTACTTTCTCCTGCAAGAGGTCTGGATGCCTGTCCTCCTTGGAAGGAAGGAGGCTGGGCACCTCCAGCTCCTGTGAGTCTGCATGGCCCTGAGGAGACAATGTTCTCATGCCCAGCACGGTGGCCCCTGCTCTTCTAGGGACCAAATAATGAGGGTGGCCGACCATATGTGGGTCCAAAATCACGAAACATCTTTTGTCCTTTAAACGTGAAGCTTTCCAGGGCACCTGGGTGGCTTGGTCGGTTAACTGTCTGCCTTTGGCTCAAGTCATGATCCTGGGGTCCTGGGATTGAGTCCCCGCTCAGTAGGGAGCCTGCTTCTCCCTCTCCCTCTGCCTGCCACTCCCCCGCTTGTGCCCTCCCCGCTTCTCTCTCTCTCTCTGCCAAATAAATGAATAAAATCTTTTTAAAATGCTTATTTTTTTACTTGGGAGGAAAAAGCTTTGGATAGAGGTCTTTTAAATATTTTTTTAAAGATTTTATGTATTTTAGAGAGCACGCTAGCAGGAGGGAGGGGCAGAGGGAGGGAGAGTCGCAAGCAGACCCCGCGCTGAGGGCAGAGCCCAATGTGAGGCTCGACCCCACAACCCTGAGATCATGACCATGCCCATGGAAATAAATGACAAAGCACAGATGGGCCCCAAACCCAGCTTAGCAGGACAGGAGGACATCCCCGAAGAGGCGATACCTGACCTGAACAGAAGCCCACCTCTGGGCCCAGCCAGGAGGATGAGATGGGGCAGCGCAGCCAAAATGCACAAAAACCTAAGACCCAGAGCAGTTACCAAAATAAGCTTCTTGTCAGGGAAAAATAGATTTTCTAAAGTCACAGACTCTTGCTTCTGAACATTTTTTATTCACAACTAGGATTATGCAAAAGCGACTCAACTCATCATTTCAGTCAAAACAAGTCATGTCATCATTGCTTTAAAACAAACTGTTGAAAACAATATACAGCTGACTCTTGAGTAATGGGGTTAGGAGCGCCAATTCCCTGCACAGTTGAAAATCTGACTATCACTTTTGCCTCCCCAGAAACTTAACTACTAATAGTTTACTGCTGACCAGAAGCCTTACTGATAACAAACTGTTGACTAATACCTGTTTTGCTTGTTAAATGTATATAATAAAGCTAAAGAAAATTTATTAAGAAAACCATAAGGAAGAGAAAATACATTTACAGCACTGTACCATATTTATAAAAAAAAAAAAAAAAAAGGCTGTAAGTGGACCCGTGCAGTTCAAACCTGTGTTCCTCAAGAGTCAGTACAATGTATACAATGAAGGCACATTTCATACTCAGTCGTTTTCTTCCTCTTCACGCCCCGCTTTCCTCTTTCCGGAGGCCTCACCTCCTGAACAGATACAAGAGATAAGATGTAAAATTCAGTATCAAACGTTTCTAGAAATTTTGTCTACATTTGTTCTGAGCTATCCTCAACAAAATACTAGCAAACCAAATCCAACAATTATTATATATATTTTTTTGGGGGGGGTTCCAGTAATTTTTTTTAAAATTTTTTT
The DNA here is from genome assembly GCF_054177405.1 of Leptonychotes weddellii. Classification (NCBI taxonomy): domain Eukaryota; kingdom Metazoa; phylum Chordata; class Mammalia; order Carnivora; family Phocidae; genus Leptonychotes; species Leptonychotes weddellii. Next base: position 6,581 of record NW_028014738.1, read on the forward strand.
ATCCAACAATATATTTTAAAAAGTCATTCACCAACTGATCAAGTGGAATTTATTCCTGGGTTGCAAGGGTAGTTCAATATTTGCAAGTCAATCGGGACACCTGGGTGGCTCAGTTGGTTAAGCATCTGCCTTTCGCTCAGTCCTGGGATCAAGTCCCGCGTCGGGCTCCCTGCTCAGCTGGGAGTCTGCTTCACCCTCTGCCTCTCCCCACTGCTTGTGCTCTGTCAAATAAATAAAATCTTTAAAAAATATATTTGCAAGTCAATCAATGTGATACATCAGTAAGAGAAAGGATAAGAATCATATGATTGTTTCAGTTAACACAGAAAAAGCATTTGACAAAGTACAACATCCATTCATGATAAAAACCAACAATAAGTTTAGAGGGAACATACCTCAATGTAATAAAGGCCACCTATGAAAAACTCACAGCTAACATCATCATCCTCAATGGGGAAAAACTCAGAGCTTTTCCCCTAAGGTCAGGAACAAGACAAGGATGGCCACTCTCACCACTTTTATTCAACATAATACTGGAAGTGCTAGCCTCAGCAGTTAGACAACAAAAAGAAAGAAAAGGCATTCAAATCAATAAGGATGAAGTATTAACTGTCACTATTTGCAGATGACATGATACTGTACGTAGAAAACCCAAGACTCCAAAAACTGCTAGAACTGATACACAAATTCAGTAAAGTTGCAGGATCCAAAATCAATATACAGAAATCTGTTGCATTTCTCTACACCAATAATGAAGCAGCAGAAAGAGAAATTAAGAAAACAATCTCATTTACAATTGCACCCAAAATAATAAGATACCTAGGAATAAACCTAGCCAAAGAGGTAAAAAAAAAAAAAAAAAACTCAACTCTGAAAACCACTGATGAAAGTGAAGAGGTCACAAAGAAAGGGAAAGCCATTCCATGCTCATGGATTGGAAGAACAAATATTATTAAAATGTGTATACTATCCAAAGCATTCTACACTTTTAATGCAATCCTTATCAAAATACCAACAGCATTTTTCACAGAAGTAGAATAAATCTAAAATTTGTATGGAACCACAAAAGACCCTGAATAGCCAAAGCAATCTTGAAAAAGAAAAGCTGGAAGCATCAGAATTCTGGACTTCAAGCTCTATTACAAAGCTGCAGCAATCTGAACAGTATGGTACTGGCACAAAAACAGACACACAGATCAACAGAATAAAAACCCAGAAATAAACCCACAACTACATGGTTAATTAATCTTCGGCAAAGCAGGAAAGAATATCCAATGGGATAAAGTCTCTTCAACAAACGCTGTTGGGAAACCTGGACAGCTACATGCAAAAGAATGAAACGACCACTTTCTAAATTCAAAATGGATTAAAGACCTAAATATGAGATGTGAAACCATAAAAATCCTAGAAGAAAGCACAGGCAGTAACTTCGACATTGGCCATAGCAATTTTTTTTTTTTTAGATAGGTCCCCTGAGGCAAGGGAAACAAAAGCAAAAATGAACTATTGGAACTTCATCAAAATAAAAAGCTTCTGCACAGCAAAGGAACAACAAAACTAAAAGGCAACCTACTAAATGGGATAAGCTATTTGCAAATGACATAGCTGATAAAGGGTTAGTATCCAAAATATATAAAGAACTCGTACAACTCAGCATCTAAAAACCAAATAAACCAATTAAAAAATGGGCAGAAGATATGAACAGACACTTCTCCAAAAAAGACATCCAGACGGCCAACAGACACATGAAAACATGCCCATCAGCACTCCTCATCAGGGAAATGCAAGTCAAAACTCCAACGAGCTATCACTTCACACCTGTCAGAATGGCTAAAATCAAAAAACACAACAAACAAGTGTTGGTGAGGATGTGGAGAAAAAGGAACCCTGTTGCACTGGTGGTGGGAATGCAAACTGGTGCAGTCACTCTGGAAAACGTATGGAGGTTCCTCAAAAAGTTAAAAACAGAACTACCCTGTGATCCAGCAATCGCACTACCGGGTATTTACCCAAAGAATACAAAAACACTAATTCAAAGGGATACATGCATCCCTATGTTTATAGCAGCACTATCTACAAGAGCCAAATTATGGAAAGAGCCCAAGTGTCCATCGCTAGATGAATGGATAAAGAAGATGTGGTATATATACACTGGAGTATTACTCAGCTGTAAAAATGAATGAAATCTTGCTATTTGTAATGATGTGGATGGAGCTAGAGAGTATAATGCTAAGTGAAATAAGTCACAGTAGGACAAATACCTTAGGATTTCATTCATGTAAAATTTAAGAAACAAAAAAAAATGAACAAAGGGAAAAAAATAAACCAAGAAACAGACTCTCAACCTTAGAGAACAAACTGATGGTTACCAGAGGGGACGGGGGGTGACAGGTGATGGGGATTAAGGAGGGCACTTGTGATGAGCACCGGGTGTTGCATGGAAGTTTGAATCACTATATTGCACACCTGAAACTAATACAGCACTGTATGTTAACTAACTGGAATTAAAATTAAAACTTAAAAAAAAATTAAATAAAGTGGTTCTGAGCTGATGGGGGAGCCAGCCCTTCACATCAGAAGGCCACCCCCCAGGAGCAACCCATGTCCACAGACACTGTCTCTAGCCGGTCAGGTCCCACGAACCTGGGCTTCCCTGGGCAGCAGTCAGGGCAGAAGAGACGCTTCCTCCTCACTCTATACTGACTGACATTGCAATCATATTACTTGAAATACATTCCCCTGCTTCCTCACTATTTCACTTTTTTAATCTAGAATTCAGTATTTTAAAGCCTGTGGGTTTTTAAAAAGGACTGCTTGCATTTTATGTGCTTTCTCAGTATACTTTTGAAGTTTTATTTTTTTAAAAGATTTTATTTAGGGGTGCGTGGGTGGCTCAGTTGGTTAAGTATCTGTCTTTGGCTCAGGTCATGATCCTGGGGTCCTGGGATCGAGTCCTGCATCGGGCTCCCTGCTTAGCAGGGAGCCTGTTTCTCCCTCTCACTCTGCTGCTCCCCCTGCTTGTTCTCTCTCTCGCTCTAATAAAAAAAATTTTTTTTAAAAATAAAGATTTTATTTATTTTAGAAAGAGAGCGAGCAAGGCGGGGCGGGGAGAGAATCTCAAGCAGACTCCACACTGAGTATGGAGCCCTACTTGGGGCTCAATCTCACAACCCTGAGATCATGACCTGAGCCGAAATCAAGAGTCAGATGCTCAACCAACTGAGCTACCCAGGCACCCCTAAAGTTTTAAATATATATGTATATATATATATTTTAAAGATTTTGTTTATATATTTTTATATGAAAAATGAATGCCTCCCTTAGGTGACTCGTGCTTAACTGACATGCTTAACATTTCTGTTACTGTGATGTTACTGTTACCAATCTGTGACTCTAAACCTAGAGTAAAGCATATTAAACATTCAGAAAACAGTGAATCAATTAAATGGTGTGTGGGCAATAATATAGTGATTCCCTGTATATTTAAGACTTAAAATGTATTTGTACTTACGACATAAGTGAAAAAGGAGATAATTAAAGGGAAAGTATTTTAGTAATGTGAAAATGGAATAACCCTCAATTACTATTACACCCAAACAATAAAGACGGCCGGTTACCACGAGGACCACGGTACGCCCCTTGCTCTACCACACTGAATTACTTTCGGGCGTGGTGGTGCCTCAGGGCCCCGCACATTTTCTCACAGGCCTTTCCATCCTCCTTGGACGCCCACCAGGCCCGTGTGCCCTGCAAGCTAACACTTTCTTCCACACCCAGCGAGAGGTCTCCTCTGAGCAGCCTTCCAACACCCGCCAGAGCACAGGGGTCAGACCCTCCTCTGGCCGCTCCTGCTCCTGTCACTGCATTTACCTCACTGACCTCCAGTGAAGCCTACAGACATCTGTCTGTGCTCCTGGGCTGGGAGCTACTCTTCAGTCCAGGAGTTGGCTCCTGGGTTCAGAACAAGCCCCTCAGAGTTGAATAAATTTGGTTCTACCTCATCAATGGTAAGTTCCCTTGCTCTCGGTAATCTTTAAGCCTTTTCTTCTGATCCCTCATCGTTGTCTGAAGAATAGATTCTGGCTCGTTCCTCTGAAAGCAAAGGAACTTCAGACATGGGACTGACCCTCAAAGATGAAGACCTGTTTATTCCCGAGTTTTTCTCCTGAATGTTGTTGCTTCCCACTGTACATTATCCCTTCAGGAGCCAACAACATTTTTAAAGTTGTTTTTTTTTAACGATTTTATTAATTAATCATTTATTTGAGAGAGAGAGGGAGGGAGAAAGAGGAAGAGCACCATGGGAGAGTGAGGGGAGAAGCAGACTCCCGCAGGACTCGATCCCCAGGACCCTGGGATCATGACCTGGGCTGAAGGCAGAGGCTTAACTGACAAACCCACCCAGGCGTCCCAACATTTTTAAAGTTTTGATGAGAAGGTATATATAACTGTCAGACATGCTGAAATGACTTCGATTTGAGAGGTTTTGTTCTGAAAGCATCATCACTTTTGAACACCCAAGAGGTTTTATGCACACATTAAAAACTACAAAGTTTAAATACTGGGTCAACTACATAAGCAGGCAAACTGCTCATTACCACATTTTCCTCCATAAGGACATAAATTATTTAATTGATTTTATCTGGGGGGGTGCCTTATTTTCCCAGCTAAGCTTTTCTATGGGAAAGTGGCCCCAACAAAAATAGTAAAAATAAAAGGCCTTCGTACTGTTGACCTAAGTAAATCACAGCAGGGCAAGCCTCTGCAGCCCTCAGATGAGATGTGACCTCCATGCCCAACTCACCTTGGAGCTCCCCTTGGTAATGGTTTTTAATGGCTTCGGCGTCTTCCTCCTCCTCATGGACACTGTTACGGTCCTGGTACGGGACACTCAGCCCCTGCTGGTTCTGCTTCTCCCATAGA
>NW_028014739.1:0-761 GCF_054177405.1 Leptonychotes weddellii
AAAAAAAAAAAAAGAAAGAGCGCTCCTTTTTGGATTGGTCTGTAAAGTAAGAAAATCTTTCAAACTGTAATTCTCTTACTACGAAGATTTCAGATAGGTTATGCTAAAAAATTTTCACTTGAAAGATGTACAAATGTATTGGCTTGCATCGTATTTATATAACCCGAGTTATAAACATTTGAGAACAGCCCAAAAATAATGCTCGGAATTCTGAATTGTGGAGCACTCACTAATTCATTAACAACAACGAAATCTTTACTGAGTGCCCAAAATATGCCAGGCATCAAGCTAAGAACTGGGTATAAACAATGAACAAGGTAGACCTGCCCTAATAAACACACACATAACAAAACCACATGTTTATTGTATATTGTTATTGTGTAAGATGTTGTTTCTCCTGCTTTTATCCCCAACATCTTGAGGATACATTCTTCTTCTCCATACTTCTTCCTTTAATAGCTTTATTGCTTCACATGTTCATTCCACATGATGATCATCTAGGCCTTCCTTTTTCTCTAATATAGTTTAGAACTTTGGAAGGAATTAGAGCATAACAGCTGTCTTACTGGGAGACACAGCAAGTTTGAGTCCTAGATAGAGCAATATATAACAGCTGCTTGTTTAGCCTCTGTTGCACTTAAAACACATTGAGTTCCAAGGAATTACTGGAGTAAACTTGAAGTTTGAAGAGAGACATTGCATCCATCAAAACTTAAGTACTTCCCACTTCATGTTTTAGTTAGCATTCTACTTTTTTTTTT
>NW_028014740.1:0-761 GCF_054177405.1 Leptonychotes weddellii
ATTCTTCCTGAAGATGCACACTCTGAATATAAAGACACATACAGATTAAAAGAAAAAGACACGACATGCAAACTGTATGCACAAGAAGAATGAAATCATTATTCTAAATATTACATAGAATAGACTTCAAGACAAGAATGTTACCAGAAACAAAAGGGATATTTCATAATGATACGAGGAACAGTTCATCAGAAAGACACAACAATTATAAGTATGTATGTCTTTAACAACAGAATCTCAAAATACATGTAGCAAACATTGACAGAATGAAAGGAAGAAATAGATAATTCCACAATTACAGTATTTTACAAATAACACCCCTCTTCCAGGATTTGATAGAACAATTGGACAAAAAAATTCAGGAGAGCCCCAGAATATCTGAACAACACCGTTGTTCAGAATATCTGAACAACACTACATCCAAAACTGTAGACTACGCATTCTTTACATATGCACATGGTGTATTCATGATGACAGATCACATGCTGGGCCACAAAACAAGTCTCAATAAATTTAACAGGACTTACATCATGCAGAGTGTATTATTTGACCACAACAGAATTAAAGTGAAATTAATAACTAGAAGGTGTTATGCTAAACAAAATAAGTCAATCAGAGAAAGACAATTATCATATGATCTCACTGATAAGAGGAATTTGCGAAACAAGGCGTGCGGAGAAGTGAATCCCAGGCGATATTCGGGAGGATAGATGGAGGGGGAGGGGGCCTCTGTCGGCCGCTTCTGGCAAGTGATAGAGCCG
>NW_028014741.1:0-761 GCF_054177405.1 Leptonychotes weddellii
TAGCAGCTCCCAGTCCCTCCTCTGTTTTGTCTTCTTCAGAAGTTGACACGATTCCGTTCACCTCATTCTCAGAAGGCTCACCGAACCTCACGGCCACTGCTCCGAAGCTTGGTTGGAATACACACGGACAGTTGGTCACGGGGGGCGAATTCCCGAGAAGCCATAGGAGAAGCCACGTCTGAGGAGCTGGGGGGGATGTGGAGATGGGGACCCTGGGCCTGGACTCCTTGGCCCCCGTAGGATGCATGGGTGTGGGGCTGCTCTCCCCAGACAGCCAGGTCCCCCACAGCAGGACCCCATCGGGCCACTCTCACCGGGCGCTCTGCTCTGACGGCCTCGGGGTGCCCCCACCTCCGCCTGGGCTGTGCTCCCGGCCGGATGGCCTGGGATTCTCCTGACTTCACTCTGGGACAGTCCCTCCATGACACAGTGCTCCCACCGCGGGCCTCATCTTCCACATCTGCAACACAAGGGGCAGAATCGTCACCTCCAGGGTCCCTCGCTGCCCAGAAGCTCTGCACTCCTGCCTACGATCATCGCTGTTATAGCTCGGGGACACACCAGGCTCCTGAGATGCGCCTCCCCGCAGAAGCTCTGTGCCCTCCCCGGCCTGCAGTGCCCCCGCCCCACAGCGAGTTCGTGCAGGGCTGGCCCCTGACTGTGGAGGGACTCCGGTGTCAGGCCAGCCTGTGCCCTGTGGGCGGGGGGAAGCCAGCTGCGGAAAAACTCCCCTCACATAGGGTCGGGGGCAGTAAATAAAG
>NW_028014742.1:0-761 GCF_054177405.1 Leptonychotes weddellii
TCAGAATGGTTTGATCCCTATCCAGCTGAATTCCTGAGAGGAGACGAAATCCAGGTCTCCTACTCCTCCGCCATCTTGCTCCTCTTCAACAAATTTTATTGGAAATATTAGACAGCCACATGCAGAAGAATAAAACTGGACCATTTCCTTACACCACACACAAAAATAGACTCAAAATGGATGAAAGACCTCAGTGTGAGACAGGAGTCCATCAAAATCCTTGAGGAGAACACAGGCAGCAACCTCTTCAACCTCAGCCACAGCAACTTCTTCCTGGACACATCGCCAAAAGCAAGGGAAGCAATGGCAAAAAGGACTATTGGAACTTCATCAAGAAAAAAGCTTTACCCAGCAACGGAAGCAGTCAACAAAACCAAAGGACAACCTACTGAATGGGAGAAGATATTTGCAAATGACATATCAGATAAAGGGTTAGTATAAAAGCTATAAAGAACTTATCAAACTCAATATCCAAGGAAAAAATAATCCAATCAAGAAATGGGCAGAAGACATGACCAGACATTTTTCCAAAGAAGACATTCAAATGGCCAACAGACACTTGAAAAGTGCTCAACATCGCTCAGCATCAGGGAATTACAAATGAAAACAATGAGATACCACCTCATACCAATCAGAATGGCTAAAATTAACGTCAGGAAACGACAGATGTTGGCGGGGATGCGGAGAAAGGGGAACCCTCCTACACTGTTGTTGGGAATTCAAGCTAGTGCAGCCACTCTGGAAAACAGTATGGAGGTTCC
>NW_028014743.1:0-761 GCF_054177405.1 Leptonychotes weddellii
AAAAAAAAAAAAAGAAAGAGCGCTCCTTTTTGGATTGGTCTGTAAAGTAAGAAAATCTTTCAAACTGTAATTCTCTTACTATGAAGATTTCAGATAGGTTATGCTAAAAAATTTTCACTTGAAAGATGTACAAATGTATTGGCTTGCATCGTATTTATATAACCCGAGTTATAAACATTTGAGAACAGCCCAAAAATAATGCTCGGAATTCTGAATTGTGGAGCACTCACTAATTCATTAACAACAACGAAATCTTTACTGAGTGCCCAAAATATGCCAGGCATCAAGCTAAGAACTGGGTATAAACAATGAACAAGGTAGACCTGCCCTAATAAACACACCCATAACAAAACCACATGTTTATTGTATATTGTTATTGTGTAAGATGTTGTTTCTCCTGCTTTTATCCCCAACATCTTGAGGATACATTCTTCTTCTCCATACTTCTTCCTTTAATAGCTTTATTGCTTCACATGTTCATTCCACATGATGATCATCTAGGCCTTCCTTTTTCTCTAATATAGTTTAGAACTTTGGAAGGAATTAGAGCATAACAGCTGTCTTACTGAGAAACACAGCAAGTTTGAGTCCTAGATAGAGCAATATATAACAGCTGCTTGTTTAGCCTCTGTTGCACTTAAAACACATTGAGTTCCAAGGAATTACTGGAGTAAACTTGAAGTTTGAAGAGAGACATTGCATCCATCAAAACTTAAGTACTTCCCACTTCATGTTTTAGTTAGCATTCTACTTTTTTTTTT
>NW_028014744.1:0-761 GCF_054177405.1 Leptonychotes weddellii
CCTGATCCCTGGAGAGATAGTCCTCTCTCTGTCTTCTCAAAATGCTTCATTTCCATCTTTGGGCCAGCATCTGCCACACTTTATCTTGTATTACACCAAGTTCTGCCATGTCGTTCCCTGACACCAGTAATAATAGTCATGATAATAATTACCACTAACTGATTTCCCGTGCTCATCATTTGACATATATTATCTGGACACTGTGAAGTAGACAAGGTTTGTCCTTGTTTTACAGGGGAGGAAGTGGGCTTGGTTGATTTAGTCCTATGCCCAAAGTCACACAGCCAGGTGCCCTGGAGTCCCACTCTTTGCAACTCCCCCAGGCACCTGCTGGAGACCAGGTAGTGAAGGAGATTCCAGTCTGATGCTGCTGTGTTCTTCTCAGCCTCCAGCACAAAGCTAGGTGCACCAACACTTGTGGATTAATGATGATCCACTGACCAAAGAGCAAAAAGGAGAGAAAATGGAGGAGGGCATCCCAGGTAGCAGAGAAGAGATGCCAGGGTCCCCTTAAATAGAGCACTTGTCTTCCTCCCTGCTGTCTCCACTTGAATATTACACCTCTTTCCTAGGCTGCTGTAACAAAGAACCACAAAGTGGTGGTAGAAACCAAAAATATCAACATCCGCAAATCAATCAATGTGATACAATACATTAACAAAAGAAAGAACAAGAATCATATGATCCTCTCAATAGATGCAGAAAAAGCTTTTGACAAAGTACAGCATCCTTTCTTGATCAAAACTCTTCAGAGTATAGGG
>NW_028014745.1:0-761 GCF_054177405.1 Leptonychotes weddellii
TCATTATGTTATTCATTTACTCATTCCACATACACCTACTAAATGTCCACCCTAGGCCAGGCATGGTGCAAGCTGCTGGGGATTTGGTTGTACCCAAACTGGCAAGCTCTGTGTTCTCAAGGAAACTGTATTCTAGTGGGAAAAGGCAACTATACAAATAAACAAGCCAAAGAAAAGATCAGAGTAATCATCACCATACAGAGGACACAAAGAACCCAAATGTGGTCCTGTGATAGTGAGCCAAGGGGAAGGAGCAGGCCACGCGAGCATAACAGGCAAAAGGAACAGACGAAGCAAAGGCCCAGAGGTGGGAAAGAGCTCTATAGGACAGAGGCCGAGAGAGGAAAGCAGGCGCTTCAGGGAGGTGGGGAGGAGGAGCGTGCGTGTGACTAGGGCACAGAGGTAAGCCAGTCTCGGAATGCAAAGCGTTTCATACCCCCAGGACTGGGGGCTAAAATGTGTTCTACATGTGGTTAGAAATTGCTAGAAGGTTTTAAGTGGGGAGGGGGGGACGGTGTTGTGACATGGTCTGATTTACATTTTTAGGGAAGCCTCTCTGGCTGCTGGGTGGGGATGAGGTCATACTGGGGCCAAGAGTGGGAGTAGAACAGGTGACAGGTGCTGGTAAACCAGCGAGAGATCGGCTCGGCTCGGCGTGTGCAGCCTGAGGAGGAAATGGAGAGAAATCGGTTGCATAGGGATGCATTTTGAAGGTAGAGTCTCTAGGACTTGCTGAGGCTTGGGCGTGAGGGGTGGGTGAG
>NW_028014746.1:0-761 GCF_054177405.1 Leptonychotes weddellii
ATATGAGTTTGACATCACACATGTTGCTTTTCAAGGTATATTCTAATGAGCCCCAGAAGAGGAAAATCAATAATTGGGCGTCGAGACCAGTGAATTCTTACAGCCGTCCTAGTGAAATCATGATTTCAGGGAAAATAATAAATCAACAGGCATCTTATGGAACTGTAAATTTCTAAACAAATATGCAGATTGACAAACCAAATGGGAGTTGACTGCTAAAGACATGATAGAAAAACACAGCTCTTTGGGAATGCCTCCATGCAAATGCACATGGTATTCGGTAAGATTCTATGTAAAATCAAGATATATCGCTATTTATTAATTAACATTTGGCAGCCACTGAGCATTAATGAATTTGACCTAAAAACAGAGAGGCCAGGCAAAAGCAACTCACGACAGCCTGTACTTTAAGCAACACTTTCATCCAGGTACTTGCAAAGACAATTATTTCAAGTGGATTCAGTTTCTAAGTTCATTTTCATTTAATAAGACTTGAAGGTTTTCTAGTGAGTTACCCCTGTAATTACAGGTATCTAGACCACAGAGCCTTAAATGTTACCTCCCTAGTTCCTCTACTGGACAAAACTAAGTACATAAACCTGTGCTTCACTTAAAAATTAATCCAGCTTCTGCAATATGCTGGATAAAATAAGCCTTGGATTATTTATCTTGCCCACCAGAAAGCTCACTTTATTCTTCCGGGGAGCACCAAGGAGATGCAGTGATCTTTGCAGCATATATATACACATGCGTGCAAGCTA
>NW_028014747.1:0-761 GCF_054177405.1 Leptonychotes weddellii
AGACCTGAAGACAACACTACAGGCTGGTTAGGAAACTCTTAACTGAAAACATAAAGATAAGAAGGTTTTTGTTCATCATACATTATAATATAGAAGGGAACTGGTTTTGATTTCATTTTCAGGGTTTGAACTCTTTTCCTTTGTCATCATTAATAAAAATAAATATTCCTGTAAGATCAAAGCAAGGACCTTGAGCTACGGATCCCAAACCCTGTGCAAAAATGGCACATAGACACCACAGTGAACTGACAGGGGCATAATGGGATATTTTAAATGTTCAAAGTAAACATAACAATAGTGGACATTTATTGGATACTGTTTACTAGCTAGAGGTACTTCACGGTTTCAACACAAAATCATGCTACCTTCCATTCAATGGCATATATCATATATCCTTTGTTTTGGCAAGTATGATACAAATCAAATATGGTGTAAAAACTGGTGTGAAAAGGAATGAGGATGGCAATATGCAATCTCATTCTAAGGTCTTAGAAGTTGTGCAGTGCCCAACATGTACACACATCTCATTAGTCAGTACTGGAGTTAAGAATGAAATGGGTTTGCCTGGTGTTGGGTATTAAAGAGGGCATGCTCTGCATGGACCACTGGGGGTTATATGCAAAAAATTAATCATGGAACACTACATCAAAAACTGATGATGTAAGCGGGGCGGAGCAAGATGGCAGAGGAGTAGGAGACCTGGATTTCGTCTCCTCTCAGGAATTCAGCTGGATAGGGATCGAACCATTCTGAACACCTAC
>NW_028014748.1:0-761 GCF_054177405.1 Leptonychotes weddellii
GTCATATGATACATGTCTTTCTCTGATTGACTTACTTCGCTCAGCATAATACCCTCCAGTTCCATCCTAAATGCTACTTGAATCCATTCGTTTTTGTGCATACCTAGGAACACTTCCCTCAGACCTCCATCATCTCTTACCTGGCTTGCTGGCAGGTAGCAGCTTTCTGATTTCCCTACCTCCTTTCTTACCTCACTCCAAGCCATTTTCCACGTGGCATACAAGCTGATCTTCATCAAGTGCACATCTAACTGTCCCTCACTTGCTAAAACCCTACAGTGGTCCTATGCTGCCTCCAATTAATGTCCAGGGTTTAGTGGCTCACATAGTCCTTCAGGAATAGGTCCTGGGGTCTGTCCAGCTCATCTGTTGCCCACCCCAATTTCCATGTCACAGTCAGCTTCCTACAGTTCTTTGAATATTCCTTGCTCTCTTCTGCTGTGGCTTTTTCTCCTGTTTTCCCTTATGTTTGAAATGCATACCAATCTCCTATTTGTTCTTCAGATTTCAGCTTAAATGTGACTTTCTGAAAGCTTTTTCTGACTTCTTCAATTCTTCATCGGTTTTCCCTGCTATAGTCTCCTATACTGGATATTGTTGATCATGGTCCGGATTGTGTGTTGTCATTGCTTGACTAAGTCCTCAAGTAGTTGATGAGACACCTGACGGTGGGGTTCTCTGTGTCTCAGTGTTGTATCTTCAGTAATTACCCTGTGGCTGGTCCTCAATAAATTTGTCTATGGTTTGTGGGAGTCCAAAAT
>NW_028014749.1:0-11502 GCF_054177405.1 Leptonychotes weddellii
CCTATTTTTATTGATTTTGATGGGGGTTCTCTGTTCCTCCTGGATTTTGATGCTTGTTTCCTTCCCCAGATTAGGGAAGTTCTCTGCTATAATTTGCTCCAATATACCTTCTGCCCCTCTCTCTCTTTCTTCTTCTTCTGGGATCCCAATTATTCTAATATTGTTTCATCTTACGGTATCACTTATCTCTCGAATTCTGTCCTCGTGATCCAGTAGTTGTTTATCTCTCTTTTTCTCAGCTTCTTTATTTTCCATCATTTGGTCTTCTATATCCCTAATTCTCTTTTCTGCCTCATTTATCCTAGCAGTTTGAGCCTCCATTTTTGATTGCACCTCATTAATAGCCTTTTTGATTTCGACTTGTTTAGATTTTAGTTGTTTTATTTCTCCAGAAAGCGTTTCTCTAGTATCTTCCATGCTTTTTTCAATCCCAGCTAGTATCTTTAAAATCGTGATTCTGAACTCTAGTTCCGACATCTTACAACTGTCTGTATTGATTAGGTCCCTGGCAGTCAGTACTACCTCTTGTTCTTTCTTTTTTTTTGAGGTGAGTTTTTCCATCTTGTCATTTTGTCCAGAGGAGAATAGATGAATGAGAGAACAAAATGCTAACAGTGTAACAACAACCCCTGAAAAATACACACTAAACAAATCAGAAGAGACCTTCCAGAAGGTGGTCGCTTTTCTGTTCAGAGAGTTGCTGCTATTCTTTTCTTCGTTCTCCTGTTGAGTTCATAGGTGTTCAGAATGGTTTGATTTCTATCTAGTTGAATTCCTGGGACCAGACGAAATTTAGGTCTCCTACTCCTCCGCCATCTTGCTCCTCCCCTCCCAACACTGCATTGTTTTGATTCTCTTGTGCATTGTTATTGTGAGTATGCCCGTCAAATATATCAAAGGCCCAGCGATTTGTAAGTGAATTGTCTACCTTTCCAGGAGTTGGCTTCCCACCAGCTTTCTCCTGTGATTTTGGAATCCCTTTATTCCTTCCTTCTCAGGCATTATGTACTCAAGGAATGCAGGCTAATGAGCCTTGGGCTGGAAGTCAAAAGATCTAGCTTTCCATTTTATGACTCTGCAGTTAACTTACTTTGCCTTCCTTAAGTGCATCCAATTAATCCTCTGGTTAAAGATCTCATTTTTTTTTTTTTTAATCAACAGAGAAAAAAAGATGGTATTGAATTAAATGGCTTGTAAGGTAATATTTACATTTTTAATGTCAATCAACATAAACAGTCATACACACACATTTATAAAAACACATACTCCTGCACAGGTGCCCCCATCAGCATATTTTGAGATCTCTCTGGAGAGAGCTAATTTTCTTATTTGATGTTCTGTATTTGCTGTACTCATAATAGTCTCTGCTACAGTGGTTATACAAAGTAAGCGTTTAGTATCTCTTACCTTTCTAAGGGAAAGAGCATTCCCTAAAAGAATAGGGGAAAGGACTACTGTTTCCAATATAATATGAACTTGAAACAAAGAAAAAGTTGTAATAAGAACATTAAAATGACATTGGGTGTTTTAGCAGTGACGTACATGAAAAAGTTAAGAGTTACTCCCTCATAGAGACATGAAAGGGACAACATGAAAATATCAATATTGCTGAATCAGATAAAACGAAGAGAAAATGGGGCCACGGCAGCTTAACAAATGTTCCCTTAATTTTTTTCATCATTCCTCTGCAGAACGAGGTGGTGAGTGAGCTCAGTGGACTCCCTGTTGAGCATAGATTGGGGCCACGCTTCCCGGCAGAGGCCATGATTGCTGGCACAGCCTCAATCATGCGGCTCATCTGTTTTCTCCACAGGACCCACTCCCTTGGCTATATAGACCATGCTGTGGTGTATGTGCTTGTTTATTTTGAGGTACAGACCCTACTCCCTCAATCTGTAGACATTAGAAAGACTTAGAGAGTAGGATATGTCCCAAGTGCCCTCCTGCTCATTGCATCTGGGCTGGTTCCAGGCATCTGGCCCAGTGCCAGGAACGCGGTGGGCTCTCAGAAAATGTTACTGACTCTCTGCCTTCACATACTTTGTTTGCATTGTCAAGGTGTCTGAGCCGAGTCTTTGTTTTATAAGGTGTAGAAAGAGGAATAACTAATGAATTTGTTTCCAAATGTTATCACAGAAGACTTCTATAAAATCTTTGTTTACTTGAGAGAGAAAGTACGTACAAGTGGGGGGATGGGCAGAGGGAGAAGCAGGCTCCCCTCTGAGCAGGGAGCCCCATGTGGGGCTCGATCCCAGGACCCTGAGATCATGGCCTGAGCCAAAGGCAGATGCTTAACCCACTGAACCACCCAGGCGCCCCGATTTCTATAAAATCTTAACACTATCCTGAGGATGCCTTTAACATCAGATTTATAATTTTCAGGGTAGGTTTTTCTATACATTATGGCATAGCAAGATTCTCTTGTAAATCAAAAGTGAAGGTAGTTCAGCTAAGGCAGCTTATATTTGGAAGGTTCTTACAGAGTCTCTTTGGCACAATGGAAAGAACAGGGGGTTTGTGTTCCCACGGCCTGAATTCAGACCCACCAAATTGCTGAGTGACTTTAGGGGTATTTAACCTCTCTGTGCCCCACTTTACTACCTGTAAAGTGGGGACAGTGATGCACGGGTGTTGTGACAGTTAGAGAGAATATACATGAATGGGGTCCGGCACACAGACCACAGACAATAAATGGTACCGGTATCACCAACACTGTTAATAACCACCAGAATTAACTTAGAAGAGGGCTAGATGCCTGATAGAACCAGAAGTACCTCCAGATTCCTCTGGGACAGAAGACCCCTGGAAAGTAAGTGCTGTTCTTTAGAAGGCTCATTGCTGACTCTTGTGTGTTCACCTAGCGATTCTGGTCCTCTCCGCATCACAAAGACACCCTCACCACCCGAGGAGCCTTCACCCATCCCGAGCCCGACAGCTAGTCCCAATCACACGCTGACACCTGCGTCTCCTGCACCAGCAAGGCCTAGGTCACCTTCACAGGTAGGAAGAGGTCAAATACACTGGGGAGAATGGAAGAACTCGTGATGAGGTGACCCCATCTGGGATAATCCCATGGTGCTAGGGCACTGAAAGGAGTTTCCAGTTGGGGAGGCTTTGAGGCTGTAGGCATTGTGATGGTCACTAAGGAATCAACTTAGTTCTCCAATTTGGATTCCTGTTTCCTCACATACCCTATGTTTGGGTGGTTGAGACTTCTCTCCACAGCCTCAGCTTCCTTAGGCTTGCATGCCCTCCTCACCTCCCACCTCTCGCTCTCAGAAGGCCCTGATCAATCTCATCTTCTCCCTGGACATTCCTTCCTCTAGCAATTAAGGTTACACTTGGAGCAAGTATGGCCAAGAAAGCCATGATGTTTATATGCCACTTCACATTTTTGGTATCACCCACAGGGTGTGGCACATGAGTAGACACTCAACAAAAGCATCTGGAACAAGCGATTGAGAGACACAGTAAGGACTGGAAAAGGTCAATATAGAGAAACATTGCCACCCTTGTCTTCCCCACTTGGGGTGAAGATGAAATTCCTACAAGAAGACTTGAAGTTCAAGTCTTTGAAACTAAGGAAAGTGGTGAGAAGATCCATGGAATAGATCTGTGAAGTTCTTCTCAAAACACTCTATTGGAAACTGAAGTTCGTGCTGTCTGTGGGTGGTTTCACTGAGTCCAGTGAAAAGCTTTCCTGATTGTAGTGTTAAAATTCGAATTTCTTGCTGAAGTGAGGAATCCGTTTCGGTTGACTTCACAAAGGGGGTCGCCCTAGTTTAACTGGAGAGGTGTGGGCGCCTGGCCTTGTGGCCCTGCATGTAGAATTGGCATTGAGGTGGATGGGGTCACCTTGCCTGAGTGTTTCTCGGGGGGCCCTTGCTTGTTGGTGCTCCCAGAGCCACCAAGGCAGACAGCATTCTCTACTCAATCAGGTCCCTTATTTCTCTGTGTATATCTAAATGTCAGTCAGTGACCGATATGTCCGCCCAGTGCTGTTCATGTGGCATTTCTACACATCTCACATGCTGTCTTTGGCCGAATTAATTTGCTTGTGTCTCTGATGTTTTGTAGACAAGGAAGGGGCCTCCCGTCCCACCTCTGCCTAAAGTCACCCCAACGAAGGAACTCCAGCAGGAGAACATCATCAGTTTCTTCGAGGACAACTTTGTTCCGGAAATCAGTGTGACGACACCTTCACAGGTAAGAGCCTGCTGCAGAGCTGGGATGAGCACACAGGTACCAAGGCAGAGGGACTCTCAGGGACCAGCTTTCAAGGTGGCAGATGTTAGAGCCAGCAGCGTCATTTCCGGTCTCATCCAGGTTGGCTTTAATCACATGGTATGTCTAAAGCATTCTCAAATGGAAGGTGTACACACAGTATTTGGAAATACTAAAAAGTGTAAAATGAAGAATTTTAACGATCACTTACATCATACTACTCTCACGTAGCCACTAATGCACTTTGGTGTATTTTCCTTCAGGCTTTGGTTTCTAGGTATATGTTCTGTACCACAACATTCAGATTGTATTGTTATGGATTCCTGACTTTTCTACTTAATCTTATTGAACATTTTTTTCATGTCATAATATCGTCTTTTCAAAAGAAAATGTGTAGCCAGAGTATTCCATCTGATGGATGGACTAGCCCATGATTGCAGTCACAGGTCGCTTCCCGTTTTCCTGTTTTTTCACCAGCACTTCTGCGAACATCAATATATGTTAATTCATGTTTACACTCTCAGTTGTTTCTTTTATATTGCTTCCTGGTAGAGAATAGGAAAATGAAATTAAAAGAGGTGAATATTTTTAAGCCTTTCGCCCTTCAGCACAAGTAACTGTATCCATTTACATGATTTGGCAAAGAGACCTGGGCGCACCTTCTCCAGCTCCAGCTCCCTTGATAGGCGGCACAGCCCTCTCTGCTGGCCACTTGGTTGTCCCGTTGCCTCGAAAATGAAGATTCTTCACCTCCAGAGCTGTTCCTCATGCCATTGAAGCCATTTCTTTAAGAGTGAAAGTCCTCAGAAACATCCTGCCAATATCACTTGCTCCCAGTGTTCTCAGGGTCAGAAATAATACCTACATTTTGCAAGAGGTGTGAACGCAGTGCTGTAATTACTGAGTGCGTCCATAACAACACTGTGTACAACATGCCAATTACAATCACATCCTGTTGATAATGACAGGAATGATGTACTAATCACAGAGAGCTCAGGAAATAGAAACTAAGAAGCAACGCAGTGGCAAATCGTAATGTGTCATTGCTTTTAAGGGCGTTTATCAATAAGGTGCAATAGCTTTTAGCTGTTGTTTTCCTTCTTCTGTTGTTGGTAGGAGATGGTGAGTTTGGTAAGGTAACAGGGCCTTGACATGTGATTTAGCAGCTCCTTTGAGGAGGGAGCCTTGCATGTTGATGAGCACACGGACAGATAATCTCTGTGGCTCCATAGATGCCTCCAGGGATAGTGGTCTCAGAGCCAGGGCTCTACCTGGCACCTGCCATTGCATGGGCCCCAAACTCCAGCAGTTTTCATTTCCAACCTGGTCCCGTCCCTTTGATTGGCTAACAGCTCAGCTTCCTTCTCTTTTTTGCTACATCAGTTTTCAGACTGAGAGTGTTTTAGGGTGATCATATCCTTATTCAAGTTGCTTTCCCCTGCACCCTTGAAGAACATGCTCTCAGTCCCATCCACTAATACAGAGTGTGCTCACCTAGAAGCCACATGTCCTTGGCTGAAGACCCCTCCATTTAGCACCCGAGGCAACTGAAGTCGAGGCAACATGGCGCATAGACAAGTTCTAAAGCAAAGCTGGGGTTCAAAAATGTTCTTTCCTTTAAAATGTTTTGTTATTTGCAGTTGGATGGCTCACATAAGGGTCCTTCGTCATAGGAAAAAAGAAAAGAAAGCACTTTTTAAATTACAAATGCTAGAAGAGGCCCTGAAGTACTTCTAAGGGCGCGAACTTTCACAATACTGTGGAGTAGCGGTCGTGGGAAAAGTCAAGAGTCGGACAGAGGGAGAGCCGGCACCTTTCAAAGCAGAAGGGGTTCGGGCTGGGGCTGCCACGGTGACGCAGTTGGCTGGAGGGCCGCCTGCCCCAGCCTGGCTGGTCTTGGCGCACCGCTCCACGGCCCTGGGGAGGACCTTTTATAACACGCTGGTTGGGTGTGCTGGGTGGTTTTGAAAGAACTAACCACCAGAGACCTTGTGGGGGTGCATTTTGGGGGCTAAGCTTCATTTATATTGTTTTCTTTTCATCGGGAGGAGGGAGAAGGGCGTTTCTCTGTTTTTTTCCACATCTGAAGCAGCGTGGCTCCCGCAGTGGACCACAGTGTGTGACCAGAAGCTTCTCCATTGACTAAGTGGCTGTTCGTCTCATGTCACCATGTCAAGAGACGGCGTGAGACAGGGATTTATGTCTCAGTGCACTTTCTCACTTATTGAGTGATATGATCTAGCTTTACTTTAAAGTCCACAGATGCTGCCTTTCCCTGAAGCTTCTTGACTGCTTCCTCTGTTGCTTGTTCCTCTGTAGATATCCACAGATATGTGTTCCTTCACCCCTTTGGGGTCACATGCAGCAGAGTTTCTGAGTCAGCAGATCTGGAGTGGGGGCCAAGAATCTGTACTCCTCACAAGCCTCCCAGTGATGCTGATGCTGCAGGTTGTGGGATCACGCTGTGAGAACCACTGTTGTTGGCCAGCACTTCCAAATGTATGGCCATGAACAAAGTACCACAGTGAATGAACAGATTTCTTCCAGGGAAATATCCAGCTGAGTCAAGGGTATATCTTGATTGACCATTTATAACTGCTCCACTTAAAAACTGCGTGACTGGAAATACTCCATATTTCTGACCGTTGGGCTCCCACATACACATATGTGCATGCTTGTAATATCAGATGTGTTGATCAGATTATTTGTCAAGCTGCATATTCTAAGTGAACAGACTGTCTCATCAGGACTGTTTTTATTTTATTTATTTATTTATTTGGTGGGCAGCAAAGCAAGGTTTATTGAGCGATAGCAAAGTGATAGTACAGAGCTCCGGAAGAGGGAGGGGGCCCGAGAGGGTTGCCCCTGGGACTGTGATGTTTTTAGACATGCACAGGTAAACAATGAAAACGAATAAATAGAAACACCAGCTGTATGGGATCAGAGTCTTGGAAGCTAGCAAGCTGAGATGTAGCTGAAAAGCTTTTCTCCCAGATACATGCATTTATAATAATAGGGAGTGGTCCGTTTCAATTTTATTTTGATATTTTTACAAAGGATATTAAGTCATTCTGCATTGAACAGATAGGTTTATGTCCCCAGTTTGCTATTTTTATCCTGAGCCTCAGTGGGGAAGAATAGCGTTTGTATTAATCCCAGCCATAAGCTCCAGATGTGGTGACTGAGATATTCCTCCCCACTGACAGATTTGTATGTCTCGTCCACCAGGCTTCATTACAGTGACAGTCTCTCCTGAGTGTGTCATGGGATTCGAAACAAATCCGTCAGACCTACAGAGCCCTCTAATCGCCCCAGACTTTAGCTCTCTCATAGAATCTTCTCTGTGAGATAGCCTTGCCTGTTTATAGGGAGAGGTCTGTGTGTCAACACCAAAGGGCTGACCTTGCTTCTCTGGTTCTGTGTTTACAAAAATGGAACTGCCAGAGGACAAACCCAGCCCTCTCTATTTTTCCCTCCCAAGAAACTAAATAGGAAGAAATCTCCTGTGTGTTTGTGTGTGTGTGTGTGTGTGTGTGTTCCTGCATTATTCTTTTAAAACAGCATTTTCCATCAGGTCCCATAAGATGCTGTGAAAAGTGGTTCCTGGTCATAAGAGGCTGGGAGGGGCTGCATCCCCTTTTTCTTTACATAGTTTATGTCAGTGTGTTCAAGGCTCTGAGAAGTTCAACAAAAGCCCTGTTTATTTAAATCAGAGTTTCTCAAACAGTCTCCCTTTCCTCCCAAAGCACTACCTGTTCCAGGGAAATGGGCGTTGGGTGAAACATTTTTTATTTAGAAGGTATTATGTTCCTGGAAACCAAATTTATGGCATATAAATAGGACTTTAACAGATCAAGACAGAGAAAGCAATCGTGTATATATACACATAGATATGTACACATGCAAGGTTTTTTCTTTTTCCTTCAATGTTTTGGACTGCCTTCTCTTCTAATTCCATCCAGGTTCACCCTCCTTTCCCACCAGGGCTTTCCACAGGGACTGTAGCTCTGAGCAAATATTTTTGCTTGGGGGGCGGTGGGTTGGGGGGGTTCTGTCCATATAACCAGTTTGAGTCTCTTGAAGTGAGCGTGTCAGCAACGTTCTGGTGGTCAGTCTCAGGGGATTCCATACACGAAATGCCATGCTAGCCAGTGGGAGCAGTCTGCTCACCAGCTGCCCTCTTGGAAACAAACCTGGCCACCACGTTCCAGGACGACTGGGTAGACGTGAGCCCCAGAGCTCCTCCATATAGAGTAGGGTCACAGAGTGCTCCAAAGAGGAGGGGGTGGGCCAGGCCCACGTGGTCCTGGTGCAGACGTGGGGTGCCCTGACTGGATAGCCTTGCTAGCCACAGCTTCCACCACCAAAAGAGGAATCAGAAAATACCAGGAAAGGTGCTCAAAAGGGTGGGGGCCCCCTGAGGGGCAGGGCTAGGGGCAGGGTCCCTGCTTGCCTATCTACGTCTCAGAAGAGATTACCTGTTTTCGGATTTTTTTTTTCATAGTAGGTAACCTTCAGGTATTTTGCCTAAATCTTTTCCCAACAATGATGTTGCCCATTTTCTCTCTTTCATATAGCATTCTCCTTTACAAACCCAGATGGATTATCTTTTGACCATCCAAGTTTATTCCTCCAGGCCCATATCGCTGTTCTTGCTGGGCGTACCTGCAGTGGGGGAAGGCAAGACAGCGGCACAGCCTTGCAGTCACATGGCTGTGGGCCTCATGTTAGCACCATTAACTCTGACACCCTTACTTCTCCACTTTCTGGCCAAATGCTGCATCTCACATTTTAAGTTCATGAAATCATCCTATTTTTCCTACCCAATCAAATGGAAGTAGATTTTCAACTTGCTTAATAAGTTCGCAAAAGGGTCTTTTTTATCTGGTCAATCCAGACAGAGGCCATCCTGCAATCCTGTGCATGCACACCCCTCACTTCCCAGGTATCTGTCACCTGGTTTTGAATATCGCCCTGGCTTTTCTTTTCAACCGTAGCTATATTTCTGGACCAGCTGCCTCTTCTTTCGGTTGATATTTTTTCAAAGTAAACATGTTAGCATTCTTTTAACACAGAAAGAATTAGGAATATGGAAATTCGAAGGAAGAAAATTGCATTTCAAGCCCCGATTTGGTCCGTCTGTTGCCCTGGTGGGTTACCCGCAGCACCATGGGTTCCTTCAGCAGCGGTAGCCATGCAGTGCGGTTTATTTTTCATCTGGGGCCCTGCCAATATTCTTAAATCATTGTGTAAGTTGGCCTCACAACCTTCTGAGGTTCTCAGACTCCTGAACGTCTAACAATGCCTAGACTTTTTGCACTTTTCCCGTTTTGCATTTTATATTTTACCCCTCTACAAAGCATCTCATGGTGTGAAGCTTTTTTGAGATTCTGTATTTTTTTTAAGCATTATTTTATTTTTATTTTTCTAAAGATTTTATTTATTTATTTGAGAGAGAGAATGAGACAGAGAGAGAGAGAGCACGAGATGGGGGAGGGTCAGAGGGAGAAGCAGGCTCCCCGCCGAGCAGGGAGCCCGATGTGGGACTCGATCCCGGGACTCCAGGATCATGACCTGAGCTGAAGGCAGTCGCTTAACCAACTGAGCCACCCAGGCGCCCTGAGATTCTGTATTTTTGAATATGGTTTGAGGTATGGACAGAGAGTGGGGGTTAGCTGGTGCCAAGAGGCCAGGAGAGGAAGGGGGGAAGGGGAACGCAGAAGAATGAGCTGGGGAGAAGGGAAGGAGCTCCTGATGGGGAAGCACGTGACTGAGTATGTTCTATGCAGAGTCTCCTTCGATTGAGTCTTGACATGATTCCTGTGATTTACAGGCCATTAATCCCTACTCTGAAGTTGTGCAGACCTGTCATCTTTCTGCCATACTGTGGCTCCCTGGGCAGATGTGGAAAGCAGAAGCCTGTAGACTGTGGGTGCCAGCATCTTAAGCACCTGAGAGATAGTGGATACTAGATGTCCAGTAAATTGAACAAATCCATCTTAATTCTTTCTCTCCTTAATGTTCAGGATGCATGTTCTCTAGAAATGTCTCTGGGTTTTCGGTATTAGCAATGTCCTTCAGGTTGTTACATATCAGCGATATTATTAAATCCCAGATGCGGTGGTAAGAGGGTCTTTGTTCATCCAGTGGTCATCACAGAAGGTCACTGTAAGCACAGATCCTATCCCTCTCCCCTCTGTCCCTCTTCTCAGTACTGTCAGCTGTTACGCTCTTGCTCAGAGTGTATGCAAGGCCAATGAGCAAACTCATGACATGCTGCACTAAGGATGGTTGTACCATCTACCAACCTGTTCCAATAAAAACCAAACCAACCCACCTAGGGAAACAGTTCCTTAGAAAGTTTAGTTTGCTGTGTGTCAGCTCATTAGAGTGTTTGCTGGATTATATAAACATGGGTAGGCACATAGAGCAAATGTGGTAACATTTGTGACAAGTCTAGGTCATGGGTAAATGGATCTTCATTGTACTATTTTAGCGTTTTTATCTGACCTCCCCTGCCTTATTGGGAAGTTATAAGTGTCCTGCATCATATTTAGAATAGAGTAAATGTCCTCAAAATAAGTTTAATAAAAGAATAAAAAAAACTCTTGGGAAGAAATAGTACCTATGGCTTTATTGTCATCCAGCTAACTGAAATATTGTGTTATCATTTTTTAAAATTTTATTTTATTTTATTATGTTAGTCACCATACAGAACATCATTAGTTTTTGATGTAGTGATCCACAAGTCATTGTTTTCGTATAACACCCAGTACTCCATGCAGTACGTGCCCTCCTTAATACCCATAACCTGACCGGGCTAACCCATCCCCCCACCCCCCTCCCCTCTAAAACCCTCAGTTTGTTTCTCAGAGTCCATAGTCTCTCATGGTTCATCTCTCCCTCCGATTACTGCCCCCCTTCATTTTTCTCTTCCTTCTCCTAATGTCCTCCATGCTATTCTTTATGTTCCACAAATAAGTGAAACCATATGATAATTGACTTTCTCTGCTTGACTTATATCACTTAGCATAATCTCCTCCAGTCCCATCCATGTTGATGTAAAAGTTGGGTTATTCATCCTTTCTGATGGCTGAGCATTATTCCATTGTGTATATGGACCACATCTTCTTTATCCATTCATCTGTTGAAGAACATCTCAGCTCTTTCCACAGTTTGGCTATTGCGGACATTGCTGCTATGAACATTGGGGTGCATATGGCCCTTCTTTTCACTACATCTGTGTCTTTGGGCTAAATACTCAGGAGTGCAATTGCT
>NW_028014750.1:0-760 GCF_054177405.1 Leptonychotes weddellii
GATGGGTATTAAGGAGGGCACATATTGCATGGAGCACTGGGTGTTATACACAAACAATGAATCATGGAACACTACATCAAACTAATGATGTAATGTATGGTGACTAACAGTATAAATAAATAAATAAATAAAAATTTAAAAATAAAATAAAAATTAGTCAAGCTTAATTACTTTCTTATTTTTCCTATGTATGAAATAAAGATTTTTTTCTTTAAATAAATAAAAAAAAAAACCTGAGTCATGAGACCCTTCAGACATATATCGGTGGATCATATGCTTGGGGGGTGATTGCCAACATGTCTCTCAGGAGGTTTAGAGATAAAGGAAATTTCTAAAGGAATTTTTATATGTTAAAGTAGACTTACAGGATCCTGGGTGTTGGGCTAAGGTTGCCTTTTATCTTCAGCAAAGTATTAATATAGAGGCAGCTGGGTCCTAGAGGAATGTCACTGCCCATTTCAAGGACTTGTCAATGAGCTGTAGGCAGTAAGGAAATTAATTTTTTTTCTTCTGCCTTTATTTCCCACATGAAAGGCAGCTAAGGAGAGGGAGGAGCCTCTGAGGTCCAGGACAAGGGGGGTGGGTTGGAGGAAGCTGCCAAACTCGATGGAGTTCTGGGCAGTTTTTCTATCCCATGGGGAATGATAATGAATCACCAGATCTTGGGCCAGTGGCTTCACTTAACAATAACAAAATCTAGCGGCTTTTAGGATGTGTCACGTCCCCTCTCTGAGGTTTGCTTCTCTGTCAGACAGAGAAA
>NW_028014751.1:0-760 GCF_054177405.1 Leptonychotes weddellii
CCATTATTTCTGTGGTGGTTGGCAAAATGGTGATTTTTTTTTTTTTAAAGATTTTATTTATTTATTTGACAGAGAGTTAGCAGAGCAGGAACACAAGGAGGGGTAGTGGGAGAGGGAGAAGCAGGCTTCCCGCTGAGCAGGGAGCCCGATTAGGGGCTCCATCCCAGGACCCTGAGATCATGACCTGAGCCGCAGGCAGATGCTTAATGACAGCCACCCAGGCGCCCCAGCAAAATGGTGATTTTTTTTTTTCTATTTTTGTCCTTTCTGCATTTATTACCTCAAATCTATGTATAAAAAAAGAACTTTCTATCAGCTGTTTACCCTGAAATACGGTTCATAGAAGAAAGGGAGGAAAATGCTTGATTCTTGATCAGTTTGAAGAGAAATGAGTTGTGCCCTAAGGAACTTCTAATGGTGACCAACATGGGTGGATGATTATTTAGTTTCTTGATGAATGGATTTTTATAATTTGGTATGTTGCACTCCTTTGCACTCTTTTTTCTTTCTTTTTTTAAGCTTTATTGGGGTATATTTAAAGTATCCTAAATCACCACCACAATCAAGATAACATTTCCAAGATCTCCAGAAATGCTGCATGCCTTTTGTAATGCATCCCTCTCTCCAACCCTGCTTCCAGGCAGCCCCTGCTCTTTTTGGCACTGGAGAACAGCTTGCATTTTCTAGAGTTCAATTTAAATGGAATACTGCAGTGTATATTCCTTTTTTGCCTGGTTTCTTATATTCAGTGCTGTGGAGA
>NW_028014752.1:0-760 GCF_054177405.1 Leptonychotes weddellii
CCCTGCTGTCACCAGTCCCACCGCCTCAACATGCTTCTTTGAGACAAACAAAAGTGGCCCCCCACCCCCAGGTCACTGGCACCGACCTGGTAAAGCTCGTTGCTCTGCCTGTATTTCTGCCAAGTCCCCCAACAAAAACGTGAAAACAAAACAAACAAGCCAAAAGCAACTGTTCTCTCTGCTCTTTCTGATCTTTCTAAAAGGAACCCATTGCCATTTCAGTCCCCCCACAGGACAGAAACACTGACCCTGGACCCTGGTTCCCCTGGACACACCCACATTGCCTACCAGGTTGCAGCCGCCCTCACGACTCTCTTGCGGAGCTCCCGGCCACCGCAACCCCAGGACAGGGGCTACTGCCCTTAGTCCAGAAAAGCCTACCTCCCCCTGCACCTGCTGAGCTCCAGCAACCTTCCAGGGCCCACCTGTGAGGCCTGGACCTTCCCCAAGGAGCTCAGTGCCCTGGGGCCTTGCCAGCAGTGAACACCCCACAGGGTCACTATTTGTGGATGTTCTTCTCTCGCGTGGAATAGACCCTGGACGGCTGGGTAGTTCCTGCCGCCCCTCCTTGTGCAGTCTGCACCCAGCACGTCGTGCCCACTTTGCTCTCAGGACATGACCATCAGCCCTGCTGCCTTTCCAAATTGTCTTCAAGACACACTTAGACATCAGGAGTTTGCACTTCCAAAATGAATGTCTATTTTAATAAGAGAATCCTTAGCAAAGAGACATACAAGTAATACAAAACACACAGCCAAAA
>NW_028014753.1:0-760 GCF_054177405.1 Leptonychotes weddellii
CCCTGGGGAATTCTACCAAACATTCAAAGAAGAAATAATACCTATTCTACTGAAGCTGTTTCAAAAAATAGAAACAGAAGGAAAACTTCCAAACTCATTCTATGAGGCCAGCATTACCTTAATCCCCAAACCAGGCAAAGACCCCATCAAAAAGGAGAATTTCAGACCGATATCCCTGATGAATATGGATTCCAAAATCGTCAACAAAATCCTAGCTAATAGGATCCAACAATACATTAAAAGGTTCATCCACCACTAACCAAGTGGGATTTATCCCCAGGATGCAAGGGTGGTTCAACATTCGCAAATCAATCAATGTGATAGGACACATTAATAAGAGGAAGGAGAAGAACCATATGGTCCCCTCAATTGATGCAGAAAAAGCGTTTGAGAAAATACAACATGCTTTCCTGATTAAAACTCTCCAGAGTATAGGGATAGAGGGAACATTCCTCAAGTTCATAAAATCCATCTATGAAAAACCCACAGTGAATATCATCCTCAATGGGGAAAAGCTGAGAGCCTTTACCTTAAGATCAGGAACACGTCAAGGATGCCCACTCTCGCCACTATTGTTCAACATAGTACTACAAGTCCTAGCAACAGCAATCAGACAACAAAAAGAGATAAAAGGTATTCAAATTGGCAAAGAAGAAGTCAAACTCTCTTTTCGCAGATGACATGATACTTTATGTGGAAAACCCAAAAGACTCCACCCCCAAATTACTAGACCTCATCCAGCAATTCAGTAATGTGGCAG
>NW_028014754.1:0-760 GCF_054177405.1 Leptonychotes weddellii
TGTGGTCTTTCACCTTAGAGCAATGAGAAGTAATAGCTAAGCTTTAAGCAAGGGGGTAACGTGATGAAACATGAATTTTTAAAGATTATGATAACTATGGTTGCAGTGTAGACCAAGATTCTGGGAGGTGGAATGACAGGGAAAACAGTCCTGAGGCTATTTCAGTATTCTAGGAGAAAAATAATGGTAACCTGACCTTCGGTGAAGGCACAGAAGAGAAGCGGAGTTAACAACACATCAGGTGTGCCATTCCCATGACAAAACATAGAGTGGAAATTATAGCCCTTTGGCTGAGAGTATTCAACAGTTCTCTATTCTCATATAAAACATATTTCTGAGATGAGTAGCTCATGAGTGTTGTGTGGTACAGCACCATACAAGATGGGCACATATTACTACAGTAATATACATACAAAGGCTTTCTACTTATACAATGGTCCTACCTTTACGATCCTGGCCAACTTGTACAATTAACGACTTGCAACTCATATAATTAGAGCAAGGCAACTTGGAATCCTCTGAAGCTGTTCCAGATGACTCAGTAAAGTCAAGGTCATCCATAAAATTAATTTGCTTTTTGACCTACAAATAAAAAATACTATTTCAAAATGTCCCCCAAATATTCATAAAATATACTAAGTGTAGAGAGATGATAAATACCATCTTTTTATAAGAGCAAAAACATAGGTACTTTTTAAAAGAACTGATTTTTATCAAAACGACCTTTATCAATAATTAGTACTTCTGAAAAACTTTTTCA
>NW_028014755.1:0-760 GCF_054177405.1 Leptonychotes weddellii
GAGCGCCTGTCCCTCCCGATTCCTCCCTGGTCTCCTCTGGCCCCCCGTAGATTGCCGCGTGGGGTTTCCTCTGCAAGGATCAGTGTTGCGGGCACACGCACCAGGCATGCCTCCATGCGCCCATCTGCAGGGGGCAGGCGCCTACCTCGGGCCATTCATAAGCCCCCAGATCCCAGTGTTAATAGAAGATGAGTCAGGTGTACCGGATCACTCGCGATTCCTCCATTCCCCCCCGGAGACATGGGGCTTCTGCTTTCCAAATACCACTTTGGAGCTGGGATGTAGCCCAGGAAGTGGAATAGAGTGTCGAGAAGCTCCCGCAGGGAGGCAGCGTAGGGCTGTCCTGGGGGCCGCTGGGGGTCGGCTCACTGCCGTGTGCGTCCTGTGGGTCAGGGCGCTCGCAGAAGTGCGAGAGGTCTCCTATGGCTGTTGGAAGAATTCAGCACCAAACAGCCCGGTACCAGGTGCACGGCTCACCCTTCCCTCCGTACGGTCACTCGCCTCTGCTCTGATTTCTGCACCCACTTCTTTACCTGACACTCTAGCGGGACAGGCCGTCCCCCCCGTTAACTGGGTGCTTTCACGGGATGGGCTCATGGCCGGGCAAGGCTGGGAGTTCTGGCTGGGACTTGCTCTGGGCGGGAACAGGACCCCTCGGGGCTGTTGTCTGTTCCACACCGCGGTCTCTGCGTGGCCCTGCAGACATGTGTGGGAGAGCACACACCTGAGCCAGGAGCCCCTGGGGAGCTCTGCTCTCAGG
>NW_028014756.1:0-760 GCF_054177405.1 Leptonychotes weddellii
CCCACTGGCTATATGAGTTATGGATGGGTTATGGATGCCCACTGGCTATGAACTGAAGGGGCAAGATGAAGGGAAAGATTCATGCTGCCATGATGTCGATGTAACTCCTAAGTACCATTGATTTTTGAAGAGAGGAAAATGAAGTGATTGTCCTTAGGTACTTTAAAGTTGAAAAACAAACATGTTGAAGATACCATTTACAATCCTTAAATAAGGAGTAATTTATGAGGGATTTTATCTTGGAAATTTTGTCAAATGCTGCATTTCTTATGGACACAAATTTAAATGGTCATTATATTAAAAAGGATTTAGTTACACACTGTTGTTAGAACAAGTTTGGGCTATTTATAAGATCACCTATATGAAGGTATGGGGCTTTTTCCTCCTATTTCCCAGGAACTTAGAACACATTTCACATGTACATTTTCCTTCTAAACCTTCTCCAGTACAAAGTGGTTCTGTACAGTTGCAGGAATAATTGTATGGCCTTATCCTAGAAATGAATGGTTTAACCAATGAAGAACTTGAAAACTTCCCTCAGAATCAGGATCTTGGTCTGATAAATTAAAATAAGATTCTTGGTCTTTGCTACAAACCCTTATTTCTCCCCTATTTTTGTTTTATTTCACAAGCTGGGGAAAATAAAGAACTGAACCAAAAAGACCCCAGAGGATAGAATGACAACTTGATTACCATCATATTTTTATATATTAGGAATACTTCAACTACTATCCAAGTAAACAAACATGGTAGTAATTCA
>NW_028014757.1:0-760 GCF_054177405.1 Leptonychotes weddellii
GACTCGACATATAGTTTAGTGTCTTGCATATTAGTGGGCTTTCTGTTACCTGTTGATTCATTTCCGTTCAGGTGAGAGATGGGGAGGAGTTAAATTGGTACTCCCTTTTCCTTCTAGTTCTGCTACTTCTATATAGTTACAGGATAAAGAGGGGGAGAAAAAGGGAAAGCCAGGAGAGATTCTCTGGAATTCTCTGGAACTCGTAATACTTTATATTTGTCAGGAGCTTTGCATTTTTCAAAATGCTTTCATCCATAGCCTGTAGAGGGTTCTCCAGAAGTGTGCAACAGCCCGTTTTTACCTTTTCTATCTCCTGGATGAAATCAGAAATTCCTGACTTCCTTTCAGCCCAGTCTTTCTCTGCCTTACCCAGACCAAATGATTGAACCGAATTATTCCATGCCCTTTCTTAAAACAGGACTTACGTTTTCCTGGCACTGCTGTGTTCCTGTCAGTAAACGTCTTCTGCCCACATGGTCTCAGCAGAGCAGCAGTTTTATTGGAAGCCCAGTTGTGAAGGGGCTAGGCAGTCAGATCGCCTGGTTTGAAGTCGCAGCTCTGCTGCTTTCTGGCTGTGTGGAACTGTGCAGCTACCTGCGAAGTGAGGCTAAGAGCATCTACCTCATGGGAGGTCAAAGTGGCCAGTTCACTTTCCGAAACACTTAGAGTACCTGTTACCTAGTGAGCACCCTCCTTTAAAGGGAAGGTTTGGGGAACTGAAGTTTGTTTTCTGCCTCCTAGTATTTTTTTTTTTTTTTTT
>NW_028014758.1:0-760 GCF_054177405.1 Leptonychotes weddellii
TCTACTTTCTGTATAATTTCTTTTTTTCTTCTTTCTATTCTTTTTCTTCTGCATCCTTAAGAACTGTTTTCAGCTATAAGAAATAGGAAGACTTACTTAGAATGATTAAACAAATAGGGATTTATTTTTCTAATATAACAAGAAATCCAGAGATAGACATAGGTTTGCCATTACAGTAATGAGTTTAGGAACTCGGGTTCTTTCTGTATTCCTAGTCTGTAATTCTTAGTATTCATTTACATCCTTTTTGCCTAATAGTTGCAAGATGCATGCTGCATATCCAGGCATCACATCTACCTTCCAGACACAATAATAAGGGTCACTGAGAAAGCAGTTTTATATAACAAGGTTCTTGCAAAGATTAAATGAGCCCAGCACATTTAAGCTCTCAGTAGGTTAAGTTATTAACAGTTTTAACTTACCATAATGGAAATTGTCCCTTAACATCTAATTTTTGTAAACCCTGAGTCATTCTGGACCCTAAGTCCAGACAGTGTGATAACTCCAGAGGGTGTTGTTTACGACTGAGTTATGTTAACAGTGCCTCTTGGAATTGGGCTGTGCACATCCTGCATGTCTGTACAAGGACGGCATCAACCTTAGGCTTTACTAGTGACTGAAACATTCAAGATTCTATAAAACACAATTACTGTTAAAGTTAAAATTAAGTAGAGTTTAGTGACCTATCTTAAAAGAACATAAAATGGAATATTCTATGGACTAATTATTCTGTGTCCTATAGATTAATTATTGCATCAAA
>NW_028014759.1:0-11501 GCF_054177405.1 Leptonychotes weddellii
CCCCCCCCCCCCCCGGAAACCACCGATCTGCTTTCTGTCTCTGTGGATTTGCTACCCTGAACAGTTCATATGAATCATGCAGGATGTGGCCTTGGAGGTCTGGCTTCTTTCATTTGGCATTATGTTTTCAAGTTTCACCCCATGGGTAACATGTATCAGTTGCCTCCTCCTTTTTATGGTGGAATAATATTCCACCGCATGGATATACCATATTTTGTCCATCCATTCATTAGTTGGTGGACATTTAAGCTTCTCCTTTGGGCAATTGTGAATAATGCTGCTGTGAACATTCACGCCCAAGTTTTTGTGTGGACATATGCTTTTGGTTCTTCTGAGTATATACCTAGGAGTCAAATGGCTGGGTTCATATGATAAATCTCTGTTTGACTTGTTGAGGGACTGACACATTTTTTTCCACCATGGCTACACCACTTCCCGTTCCCATCAGTGAGATGAATAAGGGTTTCAATTTCTCCACATCCTCGTGGGTATGGAAAGGTATCTCATTGTGGTTTTGATTTGTATTTCCCTAATGACTAATGATGCTGAGTATCTTTTCACACGTTCATTGGCATTTCATATTTTCTTTGGAGAAATGTCTATTCACACTTTGCCTATTTTTAAATTGGGTTATTTAAATTTAAATTGTTGAATTGTAAGAGCTACATATACTCTGGTGACTAGACTTTATCCACCACCTTGGGACAATTCCTTTGGCTAAGATTTTACCTCTACTCAGAGAGAAGCAGCATTGAGAGGAGGAGTCTCCTGAGATAGTAATCCATTAGCCCGGGGCAAATGGAGGGGCAAAGGTTGGAGCCGTAAATAAGACGGGCATAGGCCAGCTTGCATGTGTTTTTATCAACTGTTTAACCCATCGGGGCTCTGGCCTTGTCTGGATTTTACCATCCCAACATCAAATATTTGAATCTTTGCTAAGTTTTCTGAAATAAATCCCAATTTTTAGTCCACGATCTTGAGGCTATTATTGATCCCTCTGCTCTACATTTGTAAAATGGAGATGATGTCCTTGTAGCACTGTCTTGAGGATTATATGATGTAATGTGTAGGAACACTTGGCTTCTAGCTAAAATATTTGATCCTCTTCCCTTCACTTGACTGTTTATTCTCACATTCTGCTTTCCAACATCTTAGTCTCTTATACAGATGCTCACTGTTTAAATATAATGAAGCTATTCTTCCACTACTGTAAATTATAAAGCCCTTGGCTGGCCGGCTATGGGAAGAGGTACTTTGGTCTAGTTAGATAACTACATATAGACATACATCTCCAGCTTTCTAGGATCAGGTTATGTCCTACAAGGTTAAAAAAAGCTCTAGGTTAAAAGCTAGCCTGTTTCCTGATTGCATTTCTGATTATGGTTTGTTGTTTATCATTTATTTCCCATAGGTGTTGCTGAATGGACTTTTACCCCAAAGCTTCATTTGTTAAAAAGAACATTATTGACATAAAAGAATCCTCACTAGAGCTCCAAGGAAGATATACGGCTCTGGTTTTTTTCTAGACATCTAATAGCAGCAAGCACATATTTTATTAAAAAGATTTAAAAGACCATTGTTTACAAAAATGACACAGGGAAATCTGAGTCACAATTTATTTCTAAAAAAATATAATGGGAATAAGTCATACAGTAGACATATGAGGAGTTGAGAAACTTTTTTTTTTTTTTAGTCAGTGTCTGAGATTATATCCTCCTTGTAAAAAATAATTTCACCATTTCAGGATAGTCTGAGAAGGAAGCCAATCAGCCAAAAAGAATTCTCTAATTTTCTTCAGCATATAATATCCATCCAAGGGAAAGGGTAATTTTAGAAAATTAAGAGCCTCATATCCCAAAGGGAAGGCATCCCCCCAAGGTGATATTTTTAGTTTTGTATATGGTTTCTCCTTTATGCATATAAAAGTTCTCACCTTCAAAAAGCCTTGAGGTACAGTTTGCTTTTAATTTTGTATCATTTTCATGTTGGTGTCACTCTGTGGTCAAAAAGCTTCCTCGCCCTTCATATGAATGAGGCCAATTCTTCCTCAAGTGATTTCACTAAAGAGAACACTATTAGTCTTAGGCCTACCCAGTAGCCATCTAATCCATTCTGGTTACATTTACAAAGAATAGTCCTTAAATTCCATATTCCCATTGGAATTCTGTGCATTACCAAATAAATTAACCTTAACCTGATGAACTTTATAAATATAATGATTTGCAAGAGGGGCTTGACATTTCCTCTTTAAAACATGTCATTGTCACCTCGGACCCATTACATAATGGATCCCAGGCTACGGGAAGAAAACTCTCATGACTCTCATCTCCTGATGTTGCTTCTGAGCTGCTAGAGAGTTAAAAATGTAATTTCTGCCAATGAAAATTGCCTTCCCTGAAATTCAACAATTTCATGGTAACTATCCATCCATATTTAATTTTTATGTGCTATCATTTGGATAAAATTTCATGTAATATCCTCAAATCAGTTCCCTTTGGGGCACAGTGATTTTCACATTGTCAACTTGATAACCATTAGGCAGGTACGTAGCTTGGTGTTTCCCAGAATCGCCATTTTTCCTTTCTTAGATTCAGGAGTATTTTCTACTAAAGAGGCAAGATACCTTCCAGATTTTAGAAAAAAGAATTTGTGGCTGGATTTGTTCCCAACTTTCACCACCCAAGCTCAACCTGCCATTCACTCATTTGCTACCTGAACGCCCACAAACCTAGCTCTGTTCTCCACCACCTCACCGAGAGCTCTGGAAATCCCACCTTCCTAGTGCTGGAATCCACTGAAGGCATGTAGACAGGTGGTGTTCTGACCTGACTGTGCATCTGACTCACCAGGAAACTTATTAAAACACACTGCTGATTCAGTAGGTCTGAGGTGGGCTCAAGAATTTGTGTTTCTAACAAATGATGCGGATGCTGTTGGTGCAATGACCATAATTTGGAAACCACTGCATAAATCCCAGGGCATTAACCTCCCACTTGGAAAGGTACTAACCTGTCTCAATACACACCAACTTCAGAGATAGAAAAGACTGGAAAAACAGCTAAAACCGTCAAGAACTCATTTGTGGTCTACACCAACTCTAAAGATGGTAGATTTTGTAAATCACTTGCTAAATCTGGCAGAGTCCCTGGCCTTCTGGATTCTGGACCTTGCTCCCTTACCTAGATTTTCAGAATTTTTCCAACTCCCTCTGCTTCACTGCTGGACTGCTTTTACCCTGGTCTCAGTATCATGGCATCGTTGTTACATAACTTCTGACTCTGATAAAAGCCTGATGAAGAAAACCTTTAGTCCATTTTCTAAAAGCAGATGAAAACTGCTCCCCAGGTCAGGATTCCTCTAAAGGCACAAGCCCCTTTAAGGGTTTAACATTTATTAGCAATTCAATAAGTCCCTGTACATTTTCAACCGTCTCCAAACTCATAGGGAGGGGAAGTACCTGATATTAGCTTCCACTATGGCAAATACTTTAAGAGCTTGTGAACAATTCCAAAAGGCAAAATCATGCCCTTGGCGAGCTCACGGCTGCAAAAAAAAAAAAAAAAGGCTGCGTAAGGCGGGGACAAGGGATAATGTGGCTGGGAGTCACATCCCGCTGACAGCCCCCATAATCCATTTCTCCTCAGTCCGGGCCATTCACAGCACCCTCACAATACAGCTTAGGCTCTCTTGGAGTCCCTGGCACACAAGAGGCTGGCATAGGGCCCTGCAATTTTCATCATGGAGCAAAATCATGTACTGATTACCTTAGGACTTATGCTGTGGGTGAGATAGTTTGGGGAGCAGTCATGGACAATCTTTATGAAAAACAAACATCGCCCCCCCCCCAAGAAAAACCACCCCTTCTGAATTATCTTCTCACAACTAACACCATGATTTCAGACACTGCCAAAGCATATTAACAACTACAACTGATTTCTGGCAAGGAGTGCGGATGAAGCCCAAGTCAGAACTTATGTCAGGACCCGGAGCTGGCCCGGGTTATATATGCAGCCCCAGCCTCTATGTGACAGACTCAGAGAGGAGAAAAACCCAACTCTTACAATATCCAAAATAAGCCTGCCACCCTGGCCCCTGAGTCCATGGAGAACACCATGTCAGCCATGCTCCCCACCCTCTGGTTGTAGCTGCCGCCTTGACTCAGCTTGTCCCCGGTCACGTTTGGGGAAAGACAACCTCACACTGCAGAGCCATGAAATTCATTGGTGTCGGCCAAATGTAACAGGGAGCCCCCTAGCTGCAAAAGCAAGGGTGGGGGTTCCCCTCAGGGTCTTCATTGCTGGAGGCAGGAAAGGCCAGAGAAGGAAGCGAGGCCCCCGTCGGTCCACACACACACAGGAGGGAGTTGGAAGCAGCCCCTTCTGCTTCCCAGCACCATCTCCACCATCTTCCTCCCCCGTCATGAGAAAACCTCTCCTATCACCACTTAACTTTTGTTGACTGATTATACCTCAGGGTAAATGAACCCCCAGGCTTCATCTCAGCCAGGTAGTGACTTTTATCCGTCTTATCGCTGGGTACAGATTGAAGCAGCAGGTACCTGGAGGGCAAATTTGTAGGGAATACTTAAGAACTGTTTCCTGGAAACAGAAGGGAGATGGGAGGTGGGAGGCATGAGCCAGTAGAAAGCGGCACCCCGTAAACACAGACTGAGGGACTGGAGCCTCTAGGTCCCCAGCATAAATATCCCAACCATCGTGGGGCATCGGCCTGAATGCAAAGAGCCGGCCCTGTCCTTCCCCACCCACCCCAGTGCCTCCCAGCCAGATGCCAGGATCCCACACCCACTTGGACACATGGCGGTGTCTCTGGTTATCAGGAGGAGGCCTAGCATTTCCCAGATTCTTTACTCATCTTTTCAAACCAGACGGAGGGTAGTAGGTCACTCTGTCAATGGCTCTTGCTGGGTCACACAAATGTCCAGTGATTCCCCTCAACGAGCAGCTTCTGATAAACAGATTTGGAAAACACAGCTTAGGCCTGAGGTCACAATATAGGCTTTTTCCTCAACCTACTGTGTCCAGGAAGTCAATGTAATGGAAAAGGATATAACCTAAAAATAAGGATAGCAAGAATTATGAACAGGGCAGTTTCCTAAAAAGGGAGTGTGAGTAAATCAGCAGTGATTGTCACCGTTGGTACAAGGACCATGACTGGAACCAGATATTTGGGTGGATGAGATGCAGTCACTTTGTGTTGCATTTACATGTCTGAGGGGGCTACCTCTTTATTATGAAAAGGTTCAAAAGAGAACAGTGTCATCAACTCTTGTCACTTCAACCTTACATAATTCAGTATGTCATTTCTATAACATGACATTTTCTGACATAACCAGGACACCACTGCTGTCCTTAATAAAATTCCTTGATATTATCTGGCATCCCCAGTCCACATTCAATCCTGAGGAGAGACATGTTTTTATTTTATATAGAGCACGAGAAAACTGATAATATTGGAAAATCGATTATAGTAACGCTGACTATAGATACCGAACAACCCTCAAAGAGAAACAAAACTTACGAACATTTGGTAATTAACACGAATCACAACAATTTATCCAACTGCTTGACACTGACCCCCAGTAACCACAGATCATAATAACGATCACGCATGTCATTAAGTGTTCACCGGATCAGAGTTGGAATCAAATAAACTATGCATGAAGAGTGAAGGCATCTGCTTGCAACTTCAAAAGAAAATTGTTTGCTTCCAACAAAATCGAATTGACCTAGATAATCTGTGTTCAGACCCAGGGAAGTGTAGTTGATATCAGGAGCACCAGAAAACTTTGGGCTTCATCAAACTCCTACCCTCTCTCCTTACCTTTGCAATGATGCATTATGCCCTTAGCTAGCTGGGAAAAATGCTGACCCCCAAACCAACACGATGTCAGGAAACACACTTGTTCTGGCGTCTCTGAGAAGGAACTCTTTTTTGTATGCAGGTGTTGGAGCTGGAAGGCAGGTTTTGCAAACTGGCTATTTAAGAGCTCCTCCCTACACGCACCTCGGTTTGCAGGACTGAACTTAGGTGAAGGGGCAGAAAACAGACCTTGAGCATATTCCTTCTGTGACTCAGTTTGTCATCTGGGGGACACCGATGGTTCCGCCAGAAGGCTTTCTGCTATGCTACCGGAATACCTATACAACACATTTGCATGGTCCTTTCTAAGTCCCTGTGTAAAAGGATGCACTTAGTCCAAAGGAAAAGGGTCCGACAGAAGGCGAGGGGGAGCTCTGTGCACTTAAATCTTCCGGGGGCAGCTGGCCTTTGCCACGAAGGCTGCCCCAGACCTCTGTTCTCATCCTCTCCAGGCCTTGTGGCCACTTGGTTCTTTGGACACAGAACCTAGTGAACTCAAGGACCCCAACCTGCGCCAGGGGTCAACAGACTGGCTTAGAATCCTGGCAAAATAACCTCTGTAATGTTGACCGTAACTTCTTAGTGAGGTTGTAAGCATTAACTGGGCGGGTTTTGTTAAGTCACATTAGCCTTCTGCAAAAGAGGAGGCAGGAAGAGAGAGAAGGAAGGAAGGCAGGGAGGTGGGAAGCCAGGCAGGACAGCTGTGTTTGGAAATGGACTCTCTGAAACCCAAACACTGGTGAGCCTGTTCAAGACTTTAAGTCTGACAGCCCAGCGTTCTCAAACCATGGCAGCTCCTAAGGGAATATAATTATACTTAACAGAAACCACCTGCATTTTGAAGTTGCCCTAAATTTAAAGCTTCTGGGAGACTTAATTAAATTTAATGAAAACCATAGCTGCTCAACAAAGATGTATTGTAGCTCCCACTTAGTTATTCCTGAGGAAATTAAGTAGCAGTCAGGAAGACCTACCTCAGCTTTCACATTTAAACCTCTGGATATTAACGCCCCAAGTCTATAAATAAGGTAATGCTCTCTTCTTTTCGTAAGCTAATAACGTTGTCAAACTACTCAATTGTTCCTGTAGCAAGAAAGGAAAACAGAACTAGAAGGGAAAAGCCGAGGAGAAAAGCAGGATGTACAGGAAAATTATCCTGAGTGTGAAACTACGTAATATCCTAACTGACTTCCCAGCTCTAAAGGCCCTCCGTCCTCCACTCCCCACCCCCAAGTGGCATCTCTTTGGTTTGTAAGAGGACTGTGTGTTATTTGCCATTTCAGAGCAAGTGCCCACTTCATGCAGATCAGGAGGGATACCTGTTAATCCCAGCACCAGGGTACGCGGCTTGCTGTGCTCTCGCGGGAATCTTAGAAACAATGGTGATCCTGTTGATGGATTTTAGCAGTAGGCTGGTAGAGATACAGTAAAAGGTGACGCCAGGCAGAAACTTTTCTCCAGAACAAGGACAGGGAGAGGAGGAGAGGAAGTGTCCCAATCTGCCTTCACAGAGGGCAACCAGACAGCCCAGGACGAGGTGCTCAAACATGAATGGTAGTCACATTCCCCTGGAGAGCTTGTTAACACACAGACTGCGGGAGCCTGTTCCCAGAGTTTCTCACTCAGGAGGTTGGGAGTGGGCCCCTAAACTTGCCTCTCTAACAAATACCCAGATGCTGATACTACAGTCCACAGACCATATTCTGAGAACCACTGATCGAAGACATAGTGTCTCCAAACTCTAGAAAACTGAGGCATTGTTTAGGAAATGTTTTGGTGTGAGGTCAGTCGGATCCAAAAGCAGAACACAGCATTGAGAAAACAAAGCCACCAATGACAGGAAGTAGGTGGCTAATGG
The DNA here is from genome assembly GCF_054177405.1 of Leptonychotes weddellii. NCBI lineage: Eukaryota > Metazoa > Chordata > Mammalia > Carnivora > Phocidae > Leptonychotes > Leptonychotes weddellii. The sequence goes on from NW_028014759.1 coordinate 7,739, forward strand.
CTGAGTCCCAGACATCTGCCCCATACGGTAGGCCCATCCCCATCAAGGGACAACTAAAGCCTCACCCTTGAAAGGCAACTAGGGATGGGTGGGGTCCTACATAGCCACTGTCCACCTGCTGCAATGAGATTAAGACCCTGGCCCCTAAGGGAATCAGGAACATGCTGTGGAAGGTCCCCAGGGGCTGAGGAATTAGTTTTGGAGAGACTGCTTCAGGGCAAGTAAGCTGGGAGCATCTCCTATCTATGAGAAAGACCTGATCTGTCTGCAGGTGGGCTGGAACCTGTGTTCCCCCTCCTGGTATCAGAACCTACCCACCACCCCACCCCCAGACAAGCCCATGCCCACAAGTGCCCCCAGATCTTTACAGCAAAAAACCTGAATCACTGAAGTCTACACCCATCTGCCTATATAGTTGGAGCACGGTCTACACCAACTAAATGAACGACAAGACACAAAACCATGAGGCAAAGTTACTGAAACACTTCCATACTCACTGTCATGTAACTCTTAAAACATCTCCATGAGATGTACCAAAAGAACAAGCAAGAGAAGGGATTCCCATGCATCCCATGACTGGCCCTCAGCCCCACAACTGTGTGAAGCTGAGGCCAGCCTCATGGTTCCAAGACAGGCCTCTTGGTGCTACATCTACTATTTTTTCTCATTAGACCACATTCCCTCCCATTTAAACGGGATTTGAACCAACTCTACAGAACAGGAGAAACTTAATCTCCCCTGCTTCCTTCAGCAAGAACCCAAATCAACAGATTATCCAGGAGGCATATTTCATCATTGCACTGAACTTAATAACACTTTGCACAATCCATCACCCTAAGGAGGTCCCTCCCCTGCCTTAGGAAAAACAGAGTTCTCCATCACTGAGGTAACCAAGTAAAAGTTCCATAACTACTCACACCAGGTACTTTAAAAAGGGGATTGAAGCATCCGGTGGGATGGATATTGACAGATGCTATTGATTCTATTGATTCTAAATTTTCTTAATTTCTCCTTTAGGCTACTCATGAAAAACACACTCAATATCCCTATCACCCTCTCTGTCGCTTTTATGTGTAAAATGTTTCTGTGGGCACACTAATTTCAAAGGACAATGAAAGCTTGGTATTTTTGTTGCAACAGTGAACATAAATGACAATGGATTTTTTCATACTTGCCAGTTAGTTCATTTTTGATAAGTGGACGTACCCAGGAAGATATTTCTTACCAGAATCCACGGGTTTGGAATTCCAAAATTAGAATAATACTAGTACCTCAAAATCCCAAGTGGGTGTATTTCTTGTCCAGTGGCGTCTTTCCTATTTGGAAGTGTTTTCTTTTATCTTCTTCAATGTACTCTTTCTCCTTTTCTTTCTATTGTTCACACTGTAAAGTTTTAAAATGAATGTCCTGAATGTCCATACATATCAACTCTGTGATGTTTGTTATAAAAGCCTGCAAATTTTTAATGGAATCATTATAAAAAATTCTGCTTGTTAAACCCAAGTACAAGTATGATGCATTAATATTTTAAGTGGAAAGCCCATCAAGGCAATGTGCCACATAGACTTAGGAGCTGAGCGAGCTGAGTTTGACTCCTGGCACCACTACATCCTAACTCTGTGACTTTGGCAAAGTTTCTTCTTTGGAAAAAAAGAAAAAGTGATGAAAATTGCACATAAGTCACAGGAATAAAATGCAATAATGAGTGTGGGCACCAGCATAATGGATAAGGCAGCATTTTACAGCGATTAGGCACAAAGACTGTGTCCACATCCCAGATCTGCCACCTGACAGCAATAGGATGGTGAGTGAGTGATTTAACCTCCCCAAACCTGTCTCCTCATTGTTGTAAGGAGGGTAATGATACTATCTACCTCACATGCTTGTGATGACAGGCTGGGAGGAGGCTTGTAAAACCCTTGGCACGGAGTGCTACAGATGGGAGGGAACTTGGACCCTGGGTCCCTTTCCCGGCATCCTCTTCCCAAGGGCCCTCGGGTCTTCTTATGCACATCTCTCCCTTCCTTGGCATCCTAGGTGGCCCAGAAGGAGAAAAGACATGTAAGCTAGACGTCGAATCCTCTCCGAGAGAGAAGTGTCTTTGTTGAGGCATAGATAGCCACTGAAATCCTGGTCAGCTGTGAAAAGAAACACTCTGATGGCCTGGTTGAGAAATGAGCCAAACGTTTGTGTATGATAAAGTGGGACAGCATGGAGCTCCTGGAGGCGTGGGAGGTGAGCAGGGCAGATGTGAGAGGAGCCGGCCCATTTGGAACTTTCCAATGGTGGCAGGGGCCAAGGCACTCCTGAGAACCAGAGTGTCTAGTACATGCCATGAGGAGCCCGCTGGGCTGAGCCGTAAGGAAAGCCCTCTGTGTTAATCCAGCTGCTTCCATGGTGGCCTGCTACACATAATGACCTTGAGTGTGTGTGGTTTGGGGAAAACATCAACAAAAGTGAACGCGGAGATGTTATTAATCCATTTCAGCAACAGATAATCTCCTTCTTTCAACTACACCAATCAACTAGGTCAATACATTATTATATCAGGTAACTCGGATAACAAATTAATGTTCTTTTGAGGATAAAATACCATGATGAAACTCATTCTTGGACATAGGAAAGCGGAATTAAATATGAGAACAGGCCCATTTGATTATCAGTACTTCTAAAGTTTTCATTTGCTTTTCTGTGTCTTGAACTGATTTTCTGGTGAGTTGAAACAAAGTGAACACAAAGTTAGAAAATCCGATGTCTTTACAAAGAATATGAGACTGAAAAATTTTTGTCGCTGTAGTCTAATTATTGAATGTGTGTTTAATTGTCACTGAATTTATGAAATGTAAATCGACTAAACATTTTAATCAACTTAATTTGGAGATTTTAAACCTGTGATTTTTACAAAATGGCTGCATGATAAAGTCATACTCCCTCAGCAATGCAACATGTTTATAACAGTCATAATTTTACTTTCAAGATATACACAGACCAAGATGAACTACTGTATAGAACTTGAAATTAATAGACCATGTCTTATGTTTCTGTTTGTCTTTATAATAGAGCTATAAACCTAATTAAATTCAAGAGAAAATGTGACTGTCAACTATAAGATTTTATCAGGAAAAGATAAATGGTATTTGTTTGGATATTGGGGTAGGGGTGATGGTCCAGAAGAGAGGAATCCCTGAGGTATTGTGAAAAGGCATTTAGGGGATAGAACTTTACTACATAAAGGAGCTAGAGGAGATAAGCTAATCGTGTTTAATCGTCTGCCTTCAGCTCAGGTCGTGATCCCAGGGTCCTGGGATCGAGTCCCACACTAGGCTCCTTATTCCTCGGGGAGCCTGCTCCTCCCTCTGCCTGTCGCTTCCCCTGCTTGTGCTCTCTCTCTCTCCAATAAATAAATAAAATATTAAAAAGTTTTTTCATCGCAACAAAACATTATTATTTTTTTTTTAAGATTTTATTTATTTATTTGACACAGAGAGAGAGAGACACAGCAAGAGAGGGAACACAATCAGGGGGAGTGGGAGAGGGAGAAGCAGGCTTTCTGCTGAGCAGGGAGCCCGATGCGGGGCTCGATCCCAGGACCCTGGGATCATGACCTCAGCCGAAGGCAGACGATTAACGACTGAGCCACCCAGGCGCCCTGTTTTTTGGGGGGTTTTTTGGGGTTTTTTTGTTCTTTTTTTTTTTAATTTTATTATGTTATGTTAGTCACCATACAATACATCATTGGTTTTTGATGTGGTGATCCACGATA
>NW_028014760.1:0-760 GCF_054177405.1 Leptonychotes weddellii
TGCAATGACCAGTCACAGTCGCTGCCTAGACCTGGGTGGTGGCACAACTCGCCAAAATTTGAGGGGTGATAACATGTGGTGGAGACGTGAGGCATTGCACTGATTCCTATTACTACTGCTCCTGCACGAGAGACAGAATCTCTAAAGGTGGCCGCCACCCCACCCAGGACCACACTCCTTACCCTGGGGTTGGAGAGTCTGCAGACAACTCTTCAGTCCCCACCCTTGCCCTCATCCTTGTTTCATTGCAGCCCATCTGGGGTTTTACAGCCTCTGTTTCCTGAACACAGAGCCCTTCACACTAGGCACTGTCACTCAGGCATCCTCCATGGGAAACAGAGGACAGAGGAGGTGGAGGATGGTCAATGACAACTTTGGGGACCATGGATGTTTTTGAGAGTTATTTATGCAGACTCACCCAATGAATGTGAAGCAACTTCCTGGGGTTGGGGTGGGGGGCAACAAAATCACCCAAATTTACCTAATATATTACCTTTTTATGAACAACTCTTAATTTCTAGCTGACATTTCATTATTTAAATGTATGTCGTCTCCCTTATAAACAGGCTGACCACACAGCTCAGTTTTCCCGAGAGAGTAAATTATGAGCAGTGCCTCTTTCCCTCTCCAAAGTGTCCCATTTTGGACCATCCCAATCTATAAGGACAGAAACTCCTAAAGCCAGGATCAGTTCACGGATATACCTTGGAATCACCTCACTATATTCTCAAAGGACTCATAGTTAACGTTTTTAATTATA
>NW_028014761.1:0-760 GCF_054177405.1 Leptonychotes weddellii
TGAAGAGGGGGTAGGGACAGAGGGAGAGGGGCAGAGAGTATCTCAAGCAGATACCCCACTGAGCATGGAACCCAACACAGGGCTCAATCTCACGACCCTGAGATCATGACCTGAGCCAAAATCAAGAGTCAGATATTTAACCAACTGAGCCACCTCGATGCCCCCCCAAAAAAGTGTCTTAAAGCGAGTTTCGAAGGCTATGAAATGCGAACAGTTATTTCTTTGAAGCACTAATTTAGTCAGCAATTACCCAACAGTCACAAACAAAATTCAGTGAAAAGTCTGCACAATGCTCAAGTTTTTTTCCCAAGTTAGGGATGACACACCTGGGATCTGTAGATCATTGGAGGTGCCGAACCACCACCTCTGATTCTTCATCTCTCTTGTGGAATGCTGTTGAATTTCCACATCTTTCTCTCTAGTATATTTTTACATCACACTTGAGGTTCCAAAGATATTATTTCGGTCTCCTTGGGAATCGACTAGTCTTTAATTTCAGAACCTAGACTGCAAAAAGAAAACCCAAGCTCCCAAGTCAGAGGTCAACAAGCAAGACTGATTGTCTCAGAAAAAAAACTAAAAAAGGGCATCAGGGTGGCTCAGTCAGTTAAGCATCTGCCTTCAGCTCAGGTCATGATCCCAGGGTCCTGGGATCGAGCCCTGAGTCAGGCTTCTTGCTCGGCAGGGAGCCTGCTTCTCCCTCTCCCCTGCTTGTGCATGCTGTCTCTGTCTCTCTCTCAAATAAATAAATAAATAAGGT
>NW_028014762.1:0-760 GCF_054177405.1 Leptonychotes weddellii
TGTGGCCTGCAGGCTGAGGAGTGAGTGCTTAGAGCCACTCCAGGCTAAAGAGCTGGGTTTAAATCCCAGTCCTCCTACCCCCAAGTCTGTGGCCTTGCCTGTATTGCCTAAGTTACTCTTCTCTGCACCTCACTTTGCACATCTGTAAAATGGACATAATAACCCCACTCTCAGCTGTTTGATGTGAAAATTCAAGAAAACCACTTTCCACAATGTCCATGCATGCATGTACATGCACACACACGCACACACGCGTACACACACAATGTCCATGCATGCATGAATGTGCACACACACAATGCCCATACATGTATGCACAAGTGTTTGTGCACACACACACTTCTTAATTAATCAGAAAGTTTAATTTCACATTACACAGAAGACTATTTTTCATATCATTTGAAATGATAAAAGTAATACAATCTAGTGTGTATTGCATGTGCACTCTGCATCAGGCACTGTGCTAGGTGCTTTACATGTATTTTTTCCCTTTCTTTCAACTAGGTTCAATTTCCAGCAGAGAAAATCAAGGTCCTAAGAGGATGATGAAGAACTAGCACCCATATCCTACAAAAATAATAATCTGTTAGATACAAAGCACTGAAACACAATTGTTTTAGAGCCTCCTATAACTGCCTACTTTTACATTGAAATCATTGTTTTTATGATCAGTTTTGGATAAAATGATATTTCCTAGAAATACAACTGTGGTGTAATAATGAGGGAAGGTGGAGGAAGAAGAGAAAGAGAGAGATTTCTC
>NW_028014763.1:0-760 GCF_054177405.1 Leptonychotes weddellii
AGAATACTGTAAATATTTTTAAAAATGTAAGGATGGATATAATCTGAACACAGAGTTTAGAGTAGACAAATGGGAATTGCAAAGAGTTGATGTCAAGTGGAAATTTGAGAAATGAGATGAAAAATTCACTGGAGGTCTCAAAAACAGATTGGATGATGAGAAGAGATCTGTGAACTTGCAGATAGGTCAGTAGAAATAAACCAAAACAAAGCCCAGAGGGGAAAAAAGGTGAAAAGAGCCACTGACCTCTTTATTATAGGACAATATCAAGACATCAGACATACCTGGAATTGGAATCATATCATAGGATGGCGGGGGTAGATTGCATTAGAGAAAAGTATTTGGAGAAAAAATGGTGAAACATTTTCCAAATTAAAAAAAAAATTATGAAAGCTTTATTTATTGAACATAAAAGCTCAATATGATTTACAGGGTGAACTTTTCTTATCTAGCAAACTGATTTGCCATTTGAAAGTGGGTTTTAAATTTTATTGAGATATAATTGACCAAAAAAAAACGTATATTTTAAGTATACAATTCAGTAAGTTTTGATAGATGAAGATACCCATCCAAATTGACTTCTGCCCATTTGTAATTCCTCTTGCTCGTCCCTCTCCCTGGTTCCAGGCAACTAGTGATCTGTTCTGTCACTAAAGGTGAGCTTACATTTTCTAGAATTTTACATACATGGTATGTACTACTTTTTTTTTTCACTTTTTTTTTTATTCTTATGTTAATCCCCATACATTACATCATTAGT
>NW_028014764.1:0-760 GCF_054177405.1 Leptonychotes weddellii
GGAGGAGCTCAGAACAGAGTTTTTTCGGCAAAAAGACATTGGCTAGCTATGGGTCACCAATGACTTTTAGACTCCAAATCTCCAGAGTACCTTGGTGTTGACATTGGTCTACATTGACCTTTCTCTGCCTATTTCCTTAAAGGGATATTTAGAGAAATGGAAAATACCCAGTCAAGAAGTAAGAACATTTTTTTTTTTTCCAGTCTCTTGATTCATAATGAAAAACTATCCCCTTGTATATATAAAAAGCATTCAATATTAGCATTTTCATTGCCAATTTATTTTATGAAAAAAGAAAATTGTTACTTAAATATGCATTTAAAATTATTAGAAAATTTTAATCATTTAAAGACTTATTAATTATTTGTATGGGCTATTTTTAAAATTGATCTGCTTGTGTTCCTTGCCCATTTGTGATTTGGGGTTTGTATCTGTTTACTGCCCCAACAAAGTATCATAGACTGGATGGTTTGAACAGCAGAAATTATTGACTCATAGTTTTGAAGGCTTGAAGTCCAAGATCAAGTTGTTGGCAGGTTAGTTCTTTCTGAAGACTGTGAGGGAGAATCTGTCCCATGCCTCCCTTGTAGCTTCCGGTGATTTGCTGGCAATCTTTGGTGTTCCTTGGCTTGTAGAAGCATCACCTTGATGCATGACTACATGTTCATAAGGCCTTCTGCTTGTAGGCGTATCTGCCTCTGTGTCCAAATTTCCCTTTTTCATAAGGGTACCAATAATATTGGATTACAGCACACCCTAA
>NW_028014765.1:0-760 GCF_054177405.1 Leptonychotes weddellii
TTAGATCTTCAAATTTACTCAGTTGAATTTTGGTTGTTAACAGAACGGAAGAGATGACACCAGGAAGGAGGAAAGATGACCCTGGACAGAGATCGATATTCCTTTTCTTTGAATTCAATGAATGCTTAAAAAGGTCAGCCAGGATTCCAGAATGAACGGGTCAGCCCCAACCATTATCAGTGTTAGCAGTGGCAGAAATGACTTTACTTTCGCCCGCTGACATATGGGACACTGTGGGCTGGAGAAAGCCTCCTCTAGCCTCTCGGTTCTCCCTCTGCTATTATAATTTTCAAACAGCATCGGTTTGTCCCTGCCTAAGGGACCCGCCCAACTGTTTCTTCTCTATGTGCAAAACCATGGGCTTCTCACTGCATCCCCTCTACCAGACGAGGAAGAGCCAGGGGATGCTCAAACGTGATTTTGTTGCAGAAACTCATCCTGAGGCTGCTGTAGACTCTAGAATATTCCAAGTCACAATGTAAACTGGTCGTGGGGGCATGAGGGGAGGTGGGGAGGAGGAAGATCTGGGAGGCAGCTGCAGAAGAACGGGGTTTCCAATGTTGGCACTCCTGGTGTCACCTTCCCAAAGACTCTGTCATTATGTCTCTCCATGCTGGGAGAGATTTTTGCCTATCAAACCGTGGTTTTGTCATTTTGGTCAGTCACAGATGAGAGAGACAAAGATAATGAGCCTGAATGGAACTACTAGTTTGTGCTAGGCGCTGGTTTAAGCATTTTGCGGGCATCAACCCAGTTTATC
>NW_028014766.1:0-760 GCF_054177405.1 Leptonychotes weddellii
GTGTTCACCCAGAGGAAGTGGTACCTTGTTAGATTCTGTACAAGGATACTTCATGGAGCATCGGTGGCCACCTCCAGGACCTAAGTAGTCACGTTCAACACTCAAGCTATGGCTAGAAGGAAGAGCTCCCTTCTGCTAAAGCTGTAAAAAAATAAATAAATAACAGGGGTAATGAAAAAGCAATTTATAGCTAATCTCTAAAATACAGAAGCCCCTAATATACTTGAAATTGGTCTAAATAGGAGTGACTATTATTTCTTTCTAGGAAATAAAAGGGAAAAAACACAATGAAACTCTGTAAGTACACGTATAAAGAACAGATGCAAGATATACATGTGATGCTCTGTCAACATTTTTGCTCGGATGGTGTGCCAAGGCTTTTCTTTTCCTTAAGTATTTTAAAGTAAATCCTAGACGTTTTATTCTTTCATCTGAAATTGCCAAGATAAAAGCTTTAAAAAAATCATACCGCCAGTACTGTTATCACACCTAATAAAAAAATAACACTTAAGATTCCTTGTTCTGCCCTTTTTTTTGATTTTATTATGTTAGTCACCGTACAGTACATCATTAGTTTTTGATGTAGCGTTCCATGATGCATTGTTTGCATATAACACCCAGTGCTCCATGCAGAACGTGCCCTCTTTAATACCCATCACCAGGCTAACCCATCCCCCCGCCCCCCTCCCCTCTAGAACCCTCAGTTTGTTTCTCAGAGTCCATAGTCTCTCATGGTTCATCTCCCCCTCTGATTTCCCCC
>NW_028014767.1:0-760 GCF_054177405.1 Leptonychotes weddellii
GTTTTTTTATTGTTTTGGATCATCTGGGCTTTGCATATTTGTGCTAGCTTCCGACCACTTTGGATTTTTTTATGGGGCATTTTGCTTGGGTCATGGTTGATATTTTGGACTCTGTCCAAAATATCTGTCTCACCCATCTTTCACTGGAAAGAATGACTAGGAGGAACTCACAACAAAAAAAAAAGATCCAGAGGCAATGTCCTCTGCCACAGAGCTAATGGATATGGATAAAAACAAGATGTCAGAGATAGAATTCAGGATAGCAATTATATAGCTTTATAATAACTAGGCTTGAAAAAAGCATATATGACAATACAGAATCTCTGCAGAAATGAGATGTAATCAGGCCAAACATAAAAATGCTACAAATGAGATGCAGTCTAAATTGGATGCTCTAACAACTAGGGTCAATGAGGCAGAAGAGAGAAAAAGTGATCTGGAGGACAGGTTGATGGAAAGTAAGGAAATTGAAGAAAATAGAAAAGCAACTCATGAAGAGCACATGAAAAGAGACTTAGAGAATTTAATGATGCATTGAAAAGAACCAATATCAGGATCATCGGGATCCAAGAGGGGGAGGGGAGAGAGAAAGGGCTGGAAGATTTATTTGAGCAAATCATGGCTGAGAACTTCCCTAATCTGGGGAAGGAAACAAGCATTCACAACCAAGAGGCAGAGAGGACCCCTTCCAAAATCAATAAAAAAAGATCAACACCCTGACATATAATAGTGAGGCTTGCAAATCTTAAAGCCAAGGAAG
>NW_028014768.1:0-760 GCF_054177405.1 Leptonychotes weddellii
CAGGTATCAAAGCGCAATTTCAGAAATGCCTTTTCAGATTTATAACCCCAAATTCATTTTTAAGAGAAGTCAGCAATTGATAGAAGTAGCAATAACAATACAAAACACACTGCATAAATGTTAAATAAAGATGGGTATTATTAGCATGCTCTATGTGCCTAGATAATCACAGCAACCCCTCTTGTATCACAAGACCTTCCGCGGGTACTTGGGACTGGACAGCACCACGAAGCACCCGAAAAGGAAGAAGGGGAAGATAGTGATTAGTAGTTGGAGACACTGTTCTTGGCTAACAGACCCCTCCCCAAAGGCTGGAAGTGGGGGCAGAGACAGATTCTGGGGGTCAGCAAATCTCACGAATGGGAATGTCTTGGGTTGTGTCTTCATCACTGTGTCCACCAGTGGTCTCCATACCCAACGAAGGGGCCATTCTGCTACTGCCATTAAATGTAAAGAAAGAATCAGCCTCATGGAGGGTGATGAGACCATAGTCAAAATAAGCTTGTGCTTATTTAATGCTTTTCTATTTTATGAGAAAATACAGATATTAGGGTAAGAAATTAAATAATGCATGTATTTAGAATCCATTGTATATGTATAATATTATTTATTAAAGTGCTAAAAATTTATCATTTTTTTTTTAAAAATGAAACATTAAGTCATCAAAGGTAATAAAGAGAATAAAGAAGGATTTTAACTTTAAGGAATGGAGAAGGATTCAGGACATACTGCCAAAGATGTATCTCTGTATTTCTAGCTC
>NW_028014769.1:0-760 GCF_054177405.1 Leptonychotes weddellii
TAAGACTTCCCACATACCCACTCACTGAAATGCTTTTTAAATTTCATAAAGAAATAGTTATGTTTGGTAAAAAGCCTTTAAAGCAATTGTGTAGTCCTCAAAGTTGTCAATGTTGACCTTCATGACCTGGCCCTGATTTACTCAAATAGAATAAATCCTGAATTATAAGAACTGTAATTGGGGTGTCTGGCTGGCCCAGCCAGTGGAGCATGAGACTCTTGATCTCGGAGTTGTGTGTTCAAGCCCCACACTGGGTGTAGAGATTATTTTAAAACAAAATATTTATTTTATATATATATATTAGAATGCAGTCTGTCCATTAAAATAGCTTACAGCCACCTATGAATTATCTAGGCAACAGGAAATAAAACCCAAAAATTAAATCTAGAGAGAACATAAAAATCTTAGTTAGGTACCTGAGTGATTTCTATTTCTTCTTCATAGGTATCTTTTTAGGACTACTGGTAGAAAAATTGATGAATTTGATGCACACTTTTTATCAAACAAATATACCAAACTTTATCTACTCAGATGAAATATATTTGTATGTAGGTGTTAGATGGGCATTCTTCATAAGTAAGTTATATCCTATTAGTAAGTTATACCTCCTTACCCATTTCTTGCTTTTCAAAGACCATTCATTTCCGTCTCATAGATAAATGTCTAGCATTGTTTAGATCCTTATTCATCCTTATTAATCAAGAACGGCAGGAGAATTTAGTGGCCCAAAAGTGAATTTACCAAATTCAGGAGAATGGTT
>NW_028014770.1:0-11499 GCF_054177405.1 Leptonychotes weddellii
AGAGAACAAGTAGGCAGAGAGGCAGGCAGAGGGAGAGGGAGAAGCAGGCTTCCTGCTGAATAGGGAGCCCGATGCGGGGCTCGATCCCAGGACCCCGGGATCATGACCTGAGCCGAAGGCAGCGGCTTAACTGACTGAGCCACCCAGGCGCTCCAATAAATAAAATCTTAAAAAAAGAATCTGGGGGGCGCCTGGGTGGCTCAGTTGGTTGGGCAACTGCCTTCAGCTCAGGTCATGATCCCAGGGTCCTGGGATCGAGTCCCGCATCGGGCTCCCTGCTCTGCGGGGAGCCTGCTTCTCCCTCTCCCACTCCCCCTGCTTGTGTTCCCTCTCTCGCTGTGTCTCTCTCTGTCAAATAAATAAATAAAATCTTTAAAAAAAAAAAAAAAAAAGAATCTGGTATTCCAGTCACCTTGAGCAGGGCAAGCACTGTGGCGGGAGCAGGGGCAGCGGGGCAGTGGGAGTGCAGACTGAAAATGCAGACCCCTGGGACAGTACTCATCCTTCCGGCTCTGATCCACTGTTGTACTGGGGGGTCTAATCAGGCCTATGTCTGCCTCCTTCTTGAGTAGGCCAGAGATCCCATCTAAACAGCTATCCTGCAGCAGTTCCCCATGCCAGGTGGCCTGACGCACGTTCCAGACTGGTGGTGGCTCCTGGGGCTGCCACAGCTGGTATGGCTGGTTCAGGGGGGCTGGCATTGGAACAGTGTTCGGCAGCTTGATTATTGGCTGTGCCAGGAGCCCGTCTCAAGCAGCAGCTCTCCTTTGCCATTCTGGGCTTTGCCCTGTCTGAGGCCATGGGGCTCTTCTGTTTGATGGTCGCCTTTTTGATCCTCTTCACCGTGTGAGGCTGAATGGGGGTCGCTGCGTAATATTCAAATCCTGCTGCTTCAACTTAAGGCCATACCTGGTGCTGGAGTGTGCCAAACTTTACAATTAAACACGTCTCTCTAAACAAAACCCTGGTATTCCAGCTAACGAAGAAGAAAATAAAGAATTAAAACATAAGCATTTTGCAACCCCTAATGAATCTAAAGGTGATGTCAGTGGCGGCAAATATCACTAAAAAGAGACAGCTGAATAGTATGTGCCTCCAGACGGAAGTACCCATAACCACTCATGAAAAGTTTTGCCAAAATAAACCTGAATCTGATCAGGCTTCTAGATTCAACTTCTGATTCACAGGAATTATAGAGGACAGTGGAATTTGTTAAATTGCATCATAGGAAGCAATTGGAAAAAACTAGATTCTGGAAAACTCTACAAGAAAAATGACCCATTTTCTTCAATAAATGCACTCTAAATGCAGGAAAAAAGGAGGGAGGGTATTAGGGGAAGACCATATAGATTAAAAGAGATTTAAGAGGTATATATTTGGGGGTTGCCTGGGTGGCTCAGTCAGTTAAATGTCTGCCTTCAGCTCAGGTCATGATTCCAGGGTCCTAGGATTGAGCCCTGCATTGGGCTCCCTGCTCCATGGGGAGCCTGCTTCTCTCTCCCCCTGCTCATGCTCTCTCCCAAATAAATAAAATCTTTTAAAAAAAAGGTAAATATTTGGATCCTAAATGAAGCAAACTTTTTTTTTTAAAAACTTATTTTTAAGTTCAATTAAGTTAAATTCACTTAACATTTAAGTTAAATTCAATTAACAAATGTGTTACTAGTTTCAGAGGTAGAGTTTAGTGATTCATCAGTCTTATATAATACTCATTGCTCATTACAGCAAGTGCCCTCCTTAATGCCCATCACCCAGTTACCCCATCCCCCCAACCCCCTCCACTCCAGCAACCCTCAGTTTGTTTCCTGTGATTCTTTTATGATTTGTCTCCCTCTCTGATTTCGTCTTGTTTTATTTTTCCCTCCCTTCTGCTATGATCCTTTTTGTTTCTTAAATTCCACATATGAATGAGATCATATGATAATTGTCTTTCTCTGATTGACTTATTTCACTTAGCATAATACCCTCTAGTTCCATCCACGTCGTTGGCAAGATTTCATTTTTTGATGGCTGCGTAGTATTCCATTGTATATATGCCACATCTTCTTTATCCATTCATCTGTTGATGGACATCTGGGCTCTTTCCATAGTTCGGCTATTGTGGACATTGTGAAGCAAACTTTTTTTTTTAAACTTTTTTTTTTTTTAAAGATTTTATTTATTTATTTGAGAGAGAGCATAGGAGAGGGTGGCTGAGCAGGGAGCCCAATGCAGGGCTTGATCCTAGGACCCTGAGATCATGACCTGAGCCGAAGGCAGATGCTTAACCCGCTGAGCCACCCAGGCGCCCTTGAAGCAAACTGTTTTAATAGCATTTATGAGACAGTTGGAAATTTAAACACTGACTGAATATTTTATTATGTTAAGGAATTATTGTTAATTTTTTAGGTGTGATGATGATACTGAGGTTGTGTTTTAAGCTATTATTTTTTAGAGATACTGAGTATACTGAATACTGAAATATTGATGACTTCCGAAAGTGGTTAACAGTTGGAAGATCTGGATAAGCGGGCTGTAGCCTGGGTTTGCAGAAATGACCCTCAAGAAAATACTCAAGAACAGGCATGCCACAGGGCCCAGCTACCTCCCCTACAATTGAGAAGTTGAGGAATCGGGAGGTACCTGCTGGAACTCTTTATGTCAAGAACATACTATTATATGCTCCAGGAGCAAGAGCCCACCATTAGCATAGCTTCTGCACAGCAGGAAGCTGGAGCCGGGGTAGGGGTGTCCAGGACAGTGCTGGAAAGTACCATAAGCTTCACTGCCACTCCCTCCCCCACCCCCCAGTTGGAGGGGCTGTCTCACTGCCAGAACCAGTTGAACACCCTGAACTCTGAAATCAAGCTCAGGTAACCTTTTTTCCCAGCTTTATTGAGATAAAATTGACATATAGTGTATAAGTTTAAGGTATACAATATGATTTGATTCACGTATGTATTGTGAAATGATTACCATAATAAGGATGGTTAATACATCCATCACCTCACATAATTACCTTTGCATGTGTGTGTATTCGTGTGGCGAGAATATATAAAATTTACTCTTAGCAACTTTCAGGCAGTATTGTCAACTATAGTCGCTATGCTGTAAATTAGAATCCCAGAACTTTATTCACCTTCTAACTGGAAGTTTGGACCCTTGGACCAACATCTTCCCATTCCTAGCCAACCACCCCCATCAGCCCTTGGCAACTGCCATTCTCTCTGCTCCTCTGAGCTTTTTTAGTGATGCCATGCAGTACTTGTCTTTCTTTTTTCTGGCTTATTTGAATTAGCACAGTGCCCTCCAGAATCACCCATGTTGTCACAAATGGAAGGCTTACTTCTTCTTAAAGGCTGGCTGATACTCCTCTCTGTGTGCGTGCACACACACCACATTTTCTTTATCCATTTACCTGTCTATGGACACTTAGGTTGTTTCCATACCTTGGCTATTCTGAATAATGCTATAGTGAACATGGGAATACAGACACCTGTTCAAGATGGTAATTTAATTTCCTTTGGATATATATACCCAGAAGTGAGGTTGCTGGGATCATATGGTAGTTCTATTTTTAATTTCTTAAGGAACTTTAATACTGTTTCCACAGTGGCTGTACCAGTTTCCATTTCCACCAACAGTGCGCAGGGTTCCCTTTTCTCTACATCCTTACCAGCATTGGTTATTTCTTGTCTTTTTAATAATAGCCATTCTAACAGGTGTGAGGTGTTATCTCACGCTGGCTTTGATTTGTATGTCCCTGTTGATGAGTGATGTTGATCACCTTTTCATGTACCTTTGGCCATTTGCGTGTCTTCTTTGGAAAAAATATCTATTCAGGTCTTTTAACCATTTTTAAATTGGGTTTTTGTGGCAGTTCTTTGTTTTTGCTATGGAGTAATATGAGTTCGTTACATGTTTTGGAATTTAACCCCTTACCAAATATGTGATTTGCAAATATTTTCTCCTGTCTCATAGGTTTCCTTTTTATTTTGTTGATGGTTTCCTTTGCTGTGAAGAAGCCTTTTGGTTCAATGCAGTCCCACTTATTTATTTCTGCTATTGTTGCCTTTGCTTTTGGTGTCCAGTCCCAAAAATCATTGCCAAGATTAATGTCAAGAAACTTACCACTGTGTTCTCTTCCAGGAATTTTTACAGTTTCACATCTCATGTTCACATCTTTAATCCACTTGAGATCATGTGTATGGTGTAAGATAGGGTTCTAGTTTAACGCTTTTGCATGTTGCTATCCAGTTTGCCCAGCACCATTCATTGAAGAGATTGTCCTTTCCTCATGATAAATTGTTGGCTCCTTTGTCAAAAATTAATTGACAGTATATGCACAGGTTTATTTCTAGGCTATCTGTTCTGTTTCATTGACCTGTATGTCTGTTTTTATGCCAATACCATGCTGTTTTGATTATTATAGCTTTCTGATAGAGTTTGAAATCAGGAAGTGTGATGCCTTCAGCTGTATTCTTTTTCAGTATGACTTTGGCTATCCTTGTTCTTTTGTGGTTCCATACCAATTTTAGGATTGTTTTCTCCATTTTTGTGAAAAAATGTATTGGGATGATCCCATCATTGTTCTCTTTTTATTTTGTTTATGTGGTGTATCACATTTGTTGATTTACATGTATTGAGTCATCCATGCATCCAGGGCTAAATCCCACTCAATCATAGTGTATGGTCCTTTTAATGCGCTGTTGAATTCAGTTTGCTAATATTTTGTTGAGACTTTTGCATCTACATTCATCAGGGATATTAGTCTGTAGTCTGCTTTTCTTCTAGTGTACTTACCTGGCTTTGGTATCAAGTGCTGGCTTTGTAAACTGAATTTGAGAATATTCCCTTCTCTTTAATTTTTTGGAAGAGTTTGAGAAGGATTGGTATTAGTTCTTTAACTGTTTCCTAGAATTCATCAGTGAAACCATCTGGTCCTGGACTTTTCTTTGGTGGGAGGTTTCTTATTACTGATTCAGTCTCCTTACTTGTAATCAGTCTGTTCAGATTTTCCATGTCTTCATGATTCAGTGTGGGTAGGTTGTCTGTTTCTAGGAACTTACCCATTTCTTCTAGGTTGTTCAATATGGTGGTATACAATTGTTCATAGTAGGCTCTTATAGTCCTTTGTATTTCTGTATTATCAGTTGTAAAGTCTCCTTTTCCATTTTTTTATTTCAGTCTTCTTGTTTTCTTAGTCTACCTAAAGTTTTGTCAATTTTATCTTTTTTTTAAAAAGTTCTTAGCTTTGTTGATTTTTCTATTGTTTTTCTGGTATCCTTTTTATTTCTGCTCTGATCTTTGTTATTTCCTTCCTTCTACTAACTTTGGGATTAGTTTCTTTCTTTTTTTTAGTTCCTTGATGTGTAAATCCTGGTTGTTTAAGATTTTTCTTTTTTCAAGATTTCATTTATTCGGGGCACCTGGGTGGCTCAGTCGTTGAGCGGCTGCCTTCGGCTCAGGTCATGATCCCGGAGTCCTGGGATCGAGTCCCACATCGGGCTCCCTGCTCGGCGGGAAGCCTGCTTCTCCCTCTCCCACTCCCCCTGCTTGTGTTCCTGCTCTCACTGTCTCTGTCAAATAAATAAATTAATTAAAAAAAAAAGATTTCATTTATTCATTTGTCAGAGAGAGAGCACAAGCAGGGGGAGCAGCAGAGGGAGAGGGAGAAGCAGGCTTCCCACTGAGCAGGAGCCTGAGTGGGGCTCAAACCCAGGACCTGGGGATCATGACCTGAGCTGAAGGCAGGTGCTTAACCAACAGAGCCACCCAGGTGCCCCAAGATTTTTCTTTTTTCTGAATGTAGGCATTTATCTCTATAAACTTCCCTCTTAGATGTTTCTGCTGCCTCCCATAAGTTTTGGTATGTTGTATTTCCATTTTCATTTTTCTCAAGTTATTTTTTTAAATTTTTCTTGTGATTTCTTGTTTGACCCATTGGTTGTTCAGGAGCATGTTGTTTAATATCCACATATTTGTGAATTTTCCAGGGTTTTTTTGGTAATCAATTTCTACTTTTATAACATTGTGGTCAGAAAAGATACTTGTTATGATTTCAGTCTTCTTAAATTTTCTAAGACTTGTTTTGTGGCCTAACAGAGAATCTATCCTGGAGAATGTTCTGTGTGCCCCTGTGAAGAATGTGTATTCTGCTGCTATTGGATGGTAGGTTCTGTATATATCTGCTAGTTCCATTTGGTCTAAAGTATAGTTCAAGTCCAGTGTTTTCCTTATGAATTTTCTATTGGGACGATCTATCCATTGTCGAAGGTGAAGAATTGAAGTCCCCTACTATTATTGTATTGTCCATTTCTCCCTTCATATCTGTTAGTACATGCTTAATATATTTAGGTGCTGCAATATTGAGTGCATGTATGTTTACAATTTTTATATTCTATTGGTGAATTGACCCCTTTATTGTTATATAATGACCATCATCGTCTCATTACAGTTTTTTACTTAAAGGCTATTTTGTCTGATGTAAATATAGCTTATCCCCCTTTCTCCCTTTCTCCCCTTTCAGGGACTCTACTGATGCATGGTTTATCTTTATGGTATCCCATCGTTCACTCAGGCTTTTTTCACTCTTTGTCATTCTTTATTCCACTTGATCCAGTCTGTTGTTGATGCTCTGTATTGCATTTTTCATTTCATTCCTTGTATTCTTCAGCTCCAGAATTTATTTTTGGTACTTTTTTTTTTTTTAAAGATTTTATTTATTTATTTGAGAGAGAGAATGAGAGAGAGAGAGCATGAGAGGGGGAAGGTCAGAGAGAGAAGCAGACTCCCTGCCAAGCAGGGAGCCCGATGCAGGACTCGATCCCAGGACTCCAGGATCATGACCTGAGCCGAAGGCAGTCGCTTAACCAACTGAGCCACCCAGGCGCCCCTATTTTTGGTACTTTTTAATGACTTCTATCTCTCTGTTAAATTTCTGGTTTTGTGTATATTTTTCCCTGATTTATTGAATTGTCCTTCTGTGTTTTCTTATAGCTCACTGAGCTTCCTTTAAGCAACTATTTTGTTTATTTGAGAGAGAATGAGTGAGGCAGGGAGGAGCAGAGGGAGAGGTAGAAGCAGACACCCCACTGAGCAGGGAGCCCGGCTCAATCCCAGGACCCTGAGATCATGACCTGAGCCAAAGGCAGGTGTTTAACCAACTAAGCCACCCAGGCACCCCTAAACAACTATTTTGAATTCCTTATCAAGCAAATCAACAGATATCCTTTCTTTGGGTCAGTTACTGGAAAATTATTGTGTTCCTTCAGTAGGATTCTGTTTCCTTGATTTTTCATGTTCCTTGAAGTCTTGCGTCGTGTTCACATTTGTAGAAGCAGTCACCTTATCCAGTCTTACTGACTGGCTTCAAGCGAGAAATACCTTCCATCAGCTTTGTTAGGGATTCTGAGGCTTTCTCAGACCTTTTCTATGGATACCCCTTGGTGGGTGTATCCTTGGGGGGTGTGGTGCTTTTTAAGATGATATGCCTCCTCTTGATCCTGCAAAGCCAGACCAAGCTCTGACTGCCTCCCATTTGCTTTCCCTTGGGTTGTGCTGATTGCTCAAGTTTGCGTGCCTTCTCCCAGTCCCAATGAGTCAACCGGCTTTCTGCACATGCTCACTAGCCACCTTCAAAAACTTACTCTCACAGTCCTCAGAGGCATCCACAGGGAGCCAGCCACCAAATGGGCCTGGGTGTATGGGTGAGGCATGCAGAGCACTGGGATGCCCAAGGATTTGTTGAAGGGATCCACAGGCAAGGCACGGGCAGTCTCCCTGATGTCTGCAATGTGATTAGTAGGATCCAAGTGCCTTTGGTGCTTTCCAAGACCCCAGCTGCCATTCTCCCAGCTGCTTCCTGACTCCTAGTTGTGTAGAGTTTCTCTTCAACGCATTCAGTCTTGGGGGTTTTGCGCCAGTCGTGTGAGGGAACTTCTCTGCTGGACTCCCGGATTCCCACAGAGCTGCTCTTGTCCATGGGTGGTTTTCAAAATCAGTGTTCTTTGGGGGAAAGAGGATAGAAAACCTATTTCACCATTGGATATATCACTCTTTACCTTTTCAAAGGTGCAAAAACTATGCAGGAAAAATATGTTTCTTCCTCAGCTTTTTTAGCCATGAGGAGGGACTGCCATTACTGGTTTCTTGCGTCTCCTTCTGAAGATAGTTTATACATTTGCAAGGAGACCTTCCCTCCTACCTGCCTGTCCACCATCATAGCCTGCTATTCCTGATGTTCTGAACCTTGCTTGTCTCCATTAGTAATAGTACTTAAAGATCATGCCTTATCAATCTGATGTTCTTAAGCTTTTCAAATTGTACAATTAATACATGAATATATTCTTCTGATTAAAAAACCAAAAAAAGGAAAATAATCTGGCAAAGGCAGTATACACACAGAGAAGCAGTATAGTGTCGTGGTTAAAGGGACAGACACTGGAGCCAAACTGCCTGGGTTCAAATTCAGGCTCTACCACTTACTAGCTGTGAGACTCTGAGCAAGTTGCTTGACCACTCTCAGTTTCCTCATCTATAAAATGAAATTAATGACACCTTCATAGGGCCGTTTTACAGATTAAATGAGATGCTACATGTTAGGTGCATAGACTTGTGCCTGATGCTGTATGTGGGGTGTTCAGAACAGTGCCCGGTGTGTTGGAAATGCTCTCTAAATATTAGCTGCTTTCAGCACATTGTTCTCCTTTCGAGATTGTGGACATAATGAGGAAATATTCCTTCTAAATGTATTTTATTATTATTATTATTGTAAGAACACCTAACAGGAGATCTACTCTTTTAACAGATTTTTAGCCCGTAATACAATATCGTTAACTATAGACACAGTGTTGTGCAGCAGATCTCTAGAACTTCTGCGTCTTGCATAACTGAAACTTTGCACCTATGGATCAGCAATTCCCCATTTCCTCTATCCCCCAGCACTGGCAGCCACCATTCTGTTCTCTGCTGTAATGAGTTTCACTATTATAGATACCTCATATAAGTGGAATGGTGTACTATTTGTCCTTTTGAGACTGGCTTATTTCACTTAGCATCATGTCTTCAAGATTCCTCCATGTTGTCTCATATCACAGGATCTGCTTTTCGAAGGCTGAATCATATTCCATTGTATGTATATACCATGTGTCTTCTGTCAGGAATGTTCTTTCCTGCCTTTTACCAGCTGGCCTCAGTCTCCTTCTCCAACACCCCTTCCTTCAGGAGGCCTTCCTCTACACCTCAGGCTAGGTCAGCTGCCTCCTTGGGGCTCACCCTTTGTTTTCCCTGCTGTGGCCCTGAACTCTGACCTGTGCTTCCTCTCTCAGTGCCTGGGTTCCTTCGGCATCTCCCTGACCATGCTGGGCTGTCATTCTCTGCTGAATGTCTGTCTCCCTTTTCTCCTGTGAACCTGTGAGGGCAGGAACTGAGCTGTCCTGATCATCGCTGTTTTCTCAGAACGGCCCCACACAGGGCTGGGCCTGAGAAACATCATGTGCACTGTGTCCTTGAGGCTTAGTTCTGGCCCGATCACGTACTTGGTGCTCAATGAATTTGAGAAAAAACTAAAAAGCCCTTTTGACTACGCCACTCTAGCGCCTTCCTCCTTGCTTCACCACCTCACACCACGTCCTAGTCTCCCCATGCCTTCTCTCTCTCCTCCTCATTCCACACTTCACACTGGCCCCACCCAGCTCCAAAGTCCCCCTTTTTTGGAAGCTCTCCCATGCCCACCCATGCCTTTCAGGCCCTCCACTACTCAGCTGAGCCAAGGAGCATCTGAGATTTAAATTTGCTCATTACCTTAGTCCCCAAACTTCGGGCTTCAGATGGTCGCTAGGCCTGCATACCTCTGTGCTGCCATTGTTCCCCAATGTCTTTGCCAAAATGAATTTGGAAAAGAAACTTAACCTATGAAGTATTCTTGCAAAAAATGGATGAGCTAGAGCTACAGTATGTGATGAATAAATTTCAAAAGCTTAATGTTGAGGTAAGAAAAGTCAATTGCATGAGGATATGTAAGATACACTTTATATAGAATTTACCTGAAAATCTAGAACCATTCTATATATTGATGAATATATGCATGTTATATTAAAAATATGAAAGCATGCATGAGAGTGGGAACCCAAGACTCGCACACATTTGAAAAGATGCTCAAAGTCATTAGTAATAAGAGAACTGAGAGGGCGCCTGGGTGGCTCAGTCGGTTAAGCATCTGCCTTCGGCTCAGGTCATGATCCCAGGGTCCTGGGATCGAGCCCCGCATTGGGCTCCCTGCTCCGCCAGAAGCCTGCTTCTCCCTCTCCCACAGCCCCTGCTTGTGTTCCCTCTCTCGCTGTGTCTGTCTCTGTCAAATAAATAAATAAAATCTTTAAAAAATAAAAAGAACTGAGAATTGAAATCATGGTAGGTATCACTTTACACGGAATTACTCTGACAAAAGCTAGAAAGCTGGATAGTGCCAAGTGCAAGTAGTGATGGAAGGGTACAGGAACCCTCACAAACTCAGTTGGGAGTGTGGAAGGGACAAGCATTGTGGAAAGCAACCTGGCACATACATATTCATGACCCAGCAATTCTCCCTGGAAAGAGATCTTAAAATGTCTGAGGGCCATGCATGTGGATGCTCTCACAACAGCACTATTTACAGTGGTGTTGGGGGGCAGAGGGGGTCGGAAGGAGCCTGAGGGTCTTCACTGGGGAGGAGACAGTAAATTATGGAGGGGGCATATCAGGGGTGCCCCAAGCAACCATGAGAAGCTGCAGACTCAAATGTGTCCAGAGTAGTGGGTGGATCCTAAAATCTGTGCCAAGCGAGAAAAGAATGAACACAGTCATGGGTGTGTAAATCAGAAAATACTCATGTGGGGCACCTGGGTGGTGCAGTCAGTTAACCGGTTACCGTTCCACTCTTGGTTTCCTCTCAGGTCCTGATCTCAGGGTCATGAGGTCAAGCCCCACGTCTGCTTGAGATTCTCTCCTTCTTCCCCCCCCGCCCAAGAATAAATAAATAAATCTTAACAACAACAAAAAAGAAAATACATGCACAGAAAACAATGGTATCCATTTTACAAGAGCACACCCAACTAAAAAGATACATGTGGGTAGGAGACCTGGATTTCATCTGGTCCCAGGAATTCAGCTGGATAGGGATCAAACTATTCTGAACACCTATGAACTCAACAGGAGATCGAAGAATAGCAACAACTCTCTGAACAGAAAAGCAACCACTTTCTGGAAGACAAAATGACAAGACGGAAAAAATCACCTCAACAAAAAGAACAAGAGGCAGTACCGACTGCCAGGGACCTAATCAATATGGACATTAGTAAGATGTCAGAACTAGAGTTCAGAATGATGATTTTAAAGATACTAGCTGGGCTTGAAAAAAGCATGGAAGTTATTAGAGAAACCCTTTCTGGAGAAATAAAAGAACTAAAATCTAACCAAGTCAAAATAAAAAAGGCTATTAATGAGGTGCAATCCAAAATGGAGGCTCTAACTGCTAGGATAAAT
>NW_028014771.1:0-760 GCF_054177405.1 Leptonychotes weddellii
GTTCGGGAACTGTATCAGAATAGAGATAAATTAGTAGTGACATGTATAGAACAAGAGAAAGAAAATATCCATTGTCTTCACTCATTGAAAGCAGTGTGGGGCTCAGAGTTACAAAGGAATGGGGGGAAAAAAAGGAAAATTAACACTCATTGGGGCCCTATTATGCTCCATTTGCCATGCTGTTTCCATATATGCTTGCTTTTTGAACTCTCAGAAATCATCATGGGGCACCTGGGTGGCTCAGTCAGTTAAGCATCTGCCTTCGGCTCAAGTCATGATCTCGGGGTCCTGGGATCGAGCCCCACATCGGGCTCCCTGCTCAGCGGGGAGTCTGCTTCTGCCTCTCCCTCTGACCCTCCCTACCACTCATGCTATATCTCTCTCTCTCACTCTCTCTGTCTCTCAAATAAATAAATAAAATCTTAAAAACCAAAAAAAGAAATCATCTTGACAGGTGGATTAATGTAGGTGTTTCCTGCAAAGAAACCAAGATTCAAAGAGATAAAATAACTTCTTAAAGTCACACAGCTAGTAAGAAGCAAAGTCAGAATTTAACCAAAAACCATGTCATGTCTTTAAAAATTGACCTTTCCAACTTTACACCTTTAAAAAAAACACTTATCTGCAATAAGTAGTTAAAACTGGATGATAGGAATATGAATCATTCATAATCTCATACTTTTCTCTATTTTCTCAGTTTTCTACAGCAAGCATATATTACTTTTACAATAAAAAATTACATTTTTATGTAAAAAAAAAA
>NW_028014772.1:0-760 GCF_054177405.1 Leptonychotes weddellii
TATACTGGATACCACAGAGATTTAAAAACCCGAGTCCCTACCTTTAGAGAGTAATTCAGCTCATCCTTACATCAGTTTCTTGAATTGCCCATCATACTTCGGGGCCCTACGTCTATGTCCACATTACATCTCTGCTGGGAGAAGTGGTAGGTGGTAGAAGGGAGTGGTTAAGAGGGTTCGAATCTCAGTTCTGCCACTTGACTAGTAGTGGAAAAGGCTTCACCTCTCCGAACCTCAAGCTTCCTCATTTGTAAAGTGTCGATAATAGCAGCACCTATTTTGCGGGGCTGTTAGCAGGCTGAGATTATGAACAACGCCTGGAACTTACGAAGGGCTCAGGATACAGTAGCTTCTACGGTGTTCTGGGTTTTGTTTTCAATTGTTGGAGGAAGAGGAAGAAATAGGAGCGAGAGGCGCGGCAGCGGCGCGGCCCGCAGAGTTCCAAGAGGTTCCGCGGCCTCCCTCTGACCTCCCATTCCGAAATGTTCCGAGGGGCAGAGCCAGAACCCCGCAAACCCCGACGCGGCGGAGGGGAGCTGAACGGCCCCAGCCCGGGGCTTAAACCTTGGCACGGTCAAGGAAGCCGGGAGAGGGCCGCGTCCCCGGTCCCCACACTCACCATGGCTGCGATAGCAGCAGCTCCCGGCCTCGGACGTGGCAGCTCCCGGCGGCGCCCCGAAACAGCTCACTTCCGGCGCCGGGCGGTGGAGCTGGAGTAGCCGGGTGGCAACGCGGTCCGCTCGCACGAAAGTTCCGAGCC
>NW_028014773.1:0-760 GCF_054177405.1 Leptonychotes weddellii
AAACAAACTATGGCAGGGAAACAGCACGTACGTCGGGCTCCCTGTGGCAGCCCGTTCCACACCACCTTGTGACCACAGGGCATCGGGACAAAACCGTGGTCATGTTGCACCCACGGGAGCTTCTGTGTCTCGGGTGCTGATTTGGTTGCGCACGGTCGCCCGCGGTGGGAAAGCGGAACGGCAGCTCCAGGCGTCAGGGGATGATTTAACACACGTTCCAGTGTTGAGGCTCATCTCCGTCTTACGTGGTCTTACGTGGGTTTATCACTGTTTCTCTTCCAGGCACACAAGCATGTGGCATCTGCGAGGATGGCAAGATGGTTGATTGAAAGCATTTTTTGTGAACGTGCTAATTTTTGTTATTTAAACGGGATAAATTATTTTCTCTCTACATTAAATAGCCCCAATTTATCCCTAAAATAATTGGAGACACAGAATACTTCGAGGGAATCAAGGTTTTAGACTCAAGCTTTCAAAAACCCTTGTGATGACGGCAATGCCCTGTAGGCGGGAGGGCCCACGGTCGTGGCCACGAGCCGGCCGTGGCTGGGGGGCTACTCGGCGTGGGGCAGAGGCAGCTGGGCTGCTGAAACGTTAATTGTATTCACTTTACATTTGAAGACCCACATAGAGCTGTCACACGGAACTTTGCTGGTGTAGACACACCAAGGCTCGTGGGATTGCTCATCTTTATGACAGAGCTCCTTAGCAGGGAAAAGGTGTATTTTCTCTTTGCTCCAAAGCAATGTTTGAGACACTT
>NW_028014774.1:0-760 GCF_054177405.1 Leptonychotes weddellii
AGAAAGAAAGAAAAAAAAACACCTTAAAGAGGGACCATATAGGGGCGCCTGGGTGGCTCAGTCGTTAAGCGTCTGCCTTCGGCTCAGGTCATGATCCCAGGGTCCTGGGATCGAGCCCCGCATCGGCCTCCCTGCTCGGCGGGAAGCCTGCTTCTCCCTCTCCGATTCCCCTTGCTTGTGTTCCCTCTCTCGCTGTGTCTCTCTCTGTCAAATAAATAAATAAATAAATCTTTAAAAAAAAAAAAAAAAAAGAGGGACCATATATCTCTTCCATATGCATCTCGTGAATAGCTTTTAATCCTTTTGTTATTGAAAAAAGTGGCATTGTGAAATTAAAATGGGTAGATTTTTATAGCAATAAACACAATACAGATAAATGTCTTTGGAAGATAAAAATCTTTATTAAGTTAAATGAATTTTAAAAGTTACCAATTAAGTATAGCGGCACCTGCATATCTCAGGCAGTTGAGCATCCGACTCTTGATTTCAGCTTAGGTCTTGATCTCAGGGTCATGAGTTCAAGCCCTGTATTGGGCTCCACAGTGGGCATGGAGCCAACTTAAAAAAAAAGTTATGGACTAAGTGTTCAAATAAACTTTTACCTAATTATCTTTCCATTTATCTGATCGATAGCATTTTTTTTAAGATTTTATTTATTTGTCATAGAGCGAGAGAGAGAGCACAAGCAGGGGTAGTGGCAGGCAGAGGGAGAAGCGTGCTCCCCACTGAGCAAGGAGCCCGATGCAGGACTCGATCCCAG
>NW_028014775.1:0-760 GCF_054177405.1 Leptonychotes weddellii
ATGGAGCACTGGGTGTTATATGCAAACAATGAATCATGGAACACTACATCAAAAATGTATGTTTTAATATAACATATAACATAATAAAAAAATGCTTAAAATAAAAAAAATGTTTTGTTCAATTTTGTCTTTTCACAAGTCTCACACCTCATGGAAATGGTTCTCTTCACTGTTCTTTGAATATGCTATATTCATTATTAACTAAATTCTATGATCAGGGTAAATGCTTGCCAAAAGTTCTTTCTCCACCCCCCCTTTTTTTCATTTCTACCCGTGTAAAGTTTCTTCTTGAATCCTTTGCTAATTTTCTAAGTACTTCATGATTTCTACTTCTTAGGAGCTCCAGTCTCTCCTATTTCCATTTCATCCCCAGCATGTACAGCACTTCATTTTATCATATTTATATACCTGGTAATAGTAACTTTTATTCTAGGTAAATATAAGAATAAATTATTTTCTTCCTTAGGTGTATCTTAAAACTTCCTAAGTCATAAAAATATTTTTTCATTCCTATGGCATAATAAATATATATTTGGTCTTTGTCCCTAGTTCCTGACAAGGAGCTCCTAAAACCATTATAATCCTGAGTGATAGGCATGATAGGAGCCTTTTGTGCAATATTTGGTCTTGGTTCCTGGTTTCTGACAGAGCTCCTAAATCCCCTATAAATTTCCTGGGTGATAGAAACATCTTTTGGTCTCAAATAGTGACTCTTGGTGGGTCCCAGACTGGTCACCAGAAAGATCAAATCTTGATAAGA
>NW_028014776.1:0-760 GCF_054177405.1 Leptonychotes weddellii
TTAGGGTGTGCTGTAATCCAATATTATTGGTACCCTTATGAAAAAGGGAAATTTGGACACAGAGGCAGATACGCCTACAAGCAGAAGGCCTTATGAACATGTAGTCATGCATCAAGGTGATGCTTCTACAAGCCAAGGAACACCAAAGATCGCCAGCAAATCACTGGAAGCTACAAGGGAGGCATGGGACAGATTCTCCCTCACAGTCTTCAGAAAGAACTAACCTGCCAACAACTTGATCTTGGACCTCAAGCCTTCAGAACTATGAGTCAATAATTTCTGCTGTTCAAACCATCCAGTCTATGATACTTTGTTGGGGCAGTAAACAGATACAAACCCCAAATCACAAATGGGCAAGGAACACAAGCAGATCAATTTTAAAAATAGCCCATACAAATAATTAATAAGTCTTTAAATGATTAAAATTTTCTAATAATTTTAAATGCATATTTAAGTAACAATTTTCTTTTTTCATAAAATAAATTGGCAATGAAAATGCTAATATTGAATGCTTTTTATATATACAAGGGGATAGTTTTTCATTATGAATCAAGAGACCGAAAAAAAAAAAAATGTTCTTACTTCTTGACTGGGTATTTTCCATTTCTCTAAATATCCCTTTAAGGAAATAGGCAGAGAAAGGTCAATGTAGACCAATGTCAACACCAAGGTACTCTGGAGATTTGGAGTCTAAAAGTCATTGGTGACCCATAGCTAGCCAATGTCTTTTTGCCGAAAAAACTCTGTTCTGAGCTCCTCC
>NW_028014777.1:0-760 GCF_054177405.1 Leptonychotes weddellii
AGAGGGCACGTTCTGCATGGAGCACTGGGTGTTATGCACAAACAATGAATCATGGAACACTACATCAAAAACTAATGATGTAATGTATGGTGATTAACATAACAATAAAAAATTTAAAAAAACAAAATTTTGAAAAAAATCTTGACAAGTGTTTAACATTGCAACATATGCAAATACAGAAAAAAAAACACAATTTAAGCACTGAAAATCAAAAGGCTTTTTGTGGATTGTAATAAAGTCAACAATCCACAACGAAACGCACAACTCATAGCAGCACCATATAATACATTTTCCACCAGATAAATATCTAGCCTCAGAACTGGGCAGAATATTAAAAATCTAAACTAAAAGCTGAAAAACATCTTAAAACATTTAAGCAATTCTCTAGGCTTTAGCTGGGGCATCCCAACCGGGGTGCCAGGGTGTGCAGAGAAGGGGATCCCCGCTGCTTTCAGGACAGTTGGGCACAAGTAGCAGCCTGGTCTGAGGTGTCAGAGCCAGTCGCCTAAGCCCCAAACAACTCCATCAGTTTACCCCACATGCAGTACAACTTCTACCACATCCTATGTGCTTCATGACACGGGAAGGGTTAGGAAATGCTTCTGAGAGAAACCCACCCAGACATAAGTATCAACCTTTCTTTTCATCTCTAAAGAAATATTGAAAAAAAAACTTTAGTTACCCAGCATTCTCACCCAAATCTAGGTTTGGAAATTCTATCTAGACTTTAATGATAGTATCTTCCTATTTTTTAAGCTGT
>NW_028014778.1:0-760 GCF_054177405.1 Leptonychotes weddellii
TTAGATCTTCAAATTTACTCAGTTGAATTTTGGTTGTTAACAGAACGGAAGAGATGACACCAGGAAGGAGGAAAGATGACCCTGGACAGAGATCGATATTCCTTTTCTTTGAATTCAATGAATGCTTAAAAAGGTCAGCCAGGATTCCAGAATGAACGGGTCAGCCCCAACCATTATCAGTGTTAGCGGTGGCAGAAATGACTTTACTTTCGCCCGCTGACATATGGGACACTGTGGGCTGGAGAAAGCCTCCTCTAGCCTCTTGGTTCTCCCTCTGCCGTTATAATTTTCAAACAGCATCGGTTTGTCCCTGCCTAAGGGACCCGCCCAACTGTTTCTTCTCTATGTGCAAAACCATGGGCTTCTCACTGCATCCCCTCTACCAGACGAGGAAGAGCCAGGGGATGCTCAAACGTGATTTTGTTGCAGAAACTCATCCTGAGGCTGCTGTAGACTCTAGAATATTCCAAGTCACAATGTAAACTGGTCGTGGGGGCATGAGGGGAGGTGGGGAGGAGGAAGATCTGGGAGGCAGCTGCAGAAGAACGGGGTTTCCAATGTTGGCACCCCTGGTGTCACCTTCCCAAAGACTCTGTCATTACGTCTCTCCATGCTGGGAGAGATTTTTGCCTATCAAACCGTGGTTTTGTCATTTTGGTCAGTCACAGATGAGAGAGACAAAGATAATGAGCCTGAATGGAACTACTAGTTTGTGCTAGGCGCTGGTTTAAGCATTTTGCGGGCATCAACCCAGTTTATC
>NW_028014779.1:0-760 GCF_054177405.1 Leptonychotes weddellii
TGCAATGACCAGTCACAGTCGCTGCCTAGACCTGGGTGGTGGCACAACTCGCCAAAATTTGAGGGGTGATAACATGTGGTGGAGACGTGAGGCATTGCACTGATTCCTATTACTACTGCTCCTGCACGAGAGACAGAATCTCTAAATGTGGCCGCCACCCCACCCAGGACCACACTCCTTACCCTGGGGTTGGAGAGTCTGCAGACAACTCTTCAGTCCCCACCCTTGCCCTCATCCTTGTTTCATTGCAGCCCATCTGGGGTTTTACAGCCTCTGTTTCCTGAACACAGAGCCCTTCACACTAGGCACTGTCACTCAGGCATCCTCCATGGGAAACAGAGGACAGAGGAGGTGGAGGATGGTCAATGACAACTTTGGGGACCATGGATGTTTTTGAGAGTTATTTATGCAGACTCACCCAATGAATGTGAAGCAGCTTCCTGGGGTTGGGGTGGGGGGCAACAAAATCACCCAAATTTACCTAATATATTACCTTTTTATGAACAACTCTTAATTTCTAGCTGACATTTCATTATTTAAATGTATGTCGTCTCCCTTATAAACAGGCTGACCACACAGCTCAGTTTTCCCGAGAGAGTAAATTATGAGCAGTGCCTCTTTCCCTCTCCAAAGTGTCCCATTTTGGACCATCCCAATCTATAAGGCCAGAAACTCCTAAAGCCAGGATCAGTTCACGGATATACCTTGGAATCACCTCACTATATTCTCAAAGGACTCATAGTTAACGTTTTTAATTATA
>NW_028014780.1:0-760 GCF_054177405.1 Leptonychotes weddellii
GTTCGGGAACTGTATCAGAATAGAGATAAATTAGTAGTGACATGTATAGAACAAGAGAAAGAAAATATCCATTGTCTTCACTCATTGAAAACAGTGTGGGGCTCAGAGTTACAAAGGAATGGGGGGAAAAAAAGGAAAATTAACACTCATTGGGGCCCTATTATGCTCCATTTGCCATGCTGTTTCCATATATGCTTGCTTTTTGAACTCTCAGAAATCATCATGGGGCACCTGGGTGGCTCAGTCAGTTAAGCATCTGCCTTCGGCTCAAGTCATGATCTCGGGGTCCTGGGATCGAGCCCCACATCGGGCTCCCTGCTCAGTGGGGAGTCTGCTTCTGCCTCTCCCTCTGACCCTCCCTACCACTCATGCTATATCTCTCTCTCTCACTCTCTCTGTCTCTCAAATAAATAAATAAAATCTTAAAAACCAAAAAAAGAAATCATCTTGACAGGTGGATTAATGTAGGTGTTTCCTGCAAAGAAACCAAGATTCAAAGAGATAAAATAACTTCTTAAAGTCACACAGCTAGTAAGAAGCAAAGTCAGAATTTAACCAAAAACCATGTCATGTCTTTAAAAATTGACCTTTCCAACTTTACACCTTTAAAAAAAACACTTATCTGCAATAAGTAGTTATAACTGGATGATAGGAATATGAATCATTCATAATCTCATACTTTTCTCTATTTTCTCAGTTTTCTACAGCAAGCATATATTACTTTTACAATAAAAAATTACATTTTTATGTAAAAAAAAAA
>NW_028014781.1:0-11497 GCF_054177405.1 Leptonychotes weddellii
TAAGTGTTCAGGAAGGCATCCATTTCTTCCAGATTGCCTAGGTTGTTGGCATACAGCTGCTGGTAATAAGTTCTAATAACTGTCTCCATTTCCTTGGTATTGGTCATGGTTTCTCCCCTTTCATTCATGGTTCTATTAATTTGGGTCCTTTCTCTTTTCTTTTGGATAAGTCTGGCCAGAGGTTTATTGAGCTTATTAATTCTTTCAAATAACCAGCTTCTAGTTTCGTTGGTGTGTTCCACTGTTTTTCTGGTTCCTATTTCATTGATTACTTCTCTAATCTTTATTATTTCTCTTCTACTTCATTTAGGTTTTATTTGCTGTTCTTCCTCCAGGTCCTTTAGGTGTAAGGTTAGCTTGTGCATTTGGGATTTTTCTAATTTTTTGAGAGAGGCTTAGATGGCTATGTATTTCCCCCTTAGGACCGACTTTGCTGTATCTCATAGGTTTTGAACCAATATGTTTTTATTCTCAGTGGTTTTCATGAATTGTTTAAGTTCTTCTTTAATTTCCTGGTTAACCCGTTCATTCTTTAGTAGAATGCTTTTTAACCTTCAAGGGTTTGCATTCCTTCCACAATTTTCCTTGTTGTTGAGTTCTAGTTTCAAAGCATTGTAATCTGAAAATATACAGGGAATAATCTCAGTCTTGTGGTATCATTTGAGACCTGATTTGTGACCCAGTATGTGATCTATTCTGGAGAAAGTTCTGTCTGCATTCGAGAAGAATGAATATTCTGTTGTTTTAGGATGGAATGTTCTGTATATATTTCCAAAGTCCATCTGGTCCAATGTATCCTTCAAAGCTCTTGTTTGTTGATCTGCTTAGATGATCTATCTATTGCTGTGAGTGGAGTGTTGCAGTCTCCTATTATTAGTGTTGTTATCGATATGCTTCTTTACTTTGGTTATTAATTGGTTTATAAAATTGGCTGCTCCCACATTGGGGGCATAGACAGTTACAATTGTTAGATCTTCTTGTTGGATAGACCCTTTAAGTATGATATAGTGTCCCTCTACATCTCTTACTACACTCTTTCATTTGAAATCTAATTTGTTTAATATGAAGATTGCTACCCCAGCTTTCTTTTGAGGTCCATTAGCATCATAAATTTTTCCCCAATCCCTCACTTTCAGTCTGGGTGTGTCTTTAGGTCTAAAATCAGTCTCTGGTAGACAGCATATGAATGGGTCTTGTTTTTTGTTTTTTGTTTTTTTTTTTAATCCAATCTGATGCCCTATGTCTTTTGGTTGGAGCATTTAGCCCATTTACATTCAGAGTAACTATTGAAAGATATGAATTTAGTGTCATTGTATTGCCTGTAAATTCCCGTTTCAGTAGATCGTCTCTGTTACTTTCTGGTCCATGTTACTCTTGGGGTTTATCTTTGCTTACAGTATCCCCCTTAATATTTCTTGTAGGACTGGCTTAGTGGTCACATATTCTTTCAGTTTCTGCTGGTCCTAGAAACTTGTTATCTCTCTTTTCATTTTGAATGATAGCCTTGCTGGATAAAGTGTTATTGGTGGCATTTTCTTCTCATTTACTTCACTGAATATATCTTGCCAGCACTTTCTGGCCTGCCACGTTTCTGTGGATAGGTCTGATGTTATTCTGATGTTCTTCCCTCTATACATAACAAATCTCTTCCCCCTAGTTGCTCTCAGGATAGCTTCCCTGGCTCTAAGATTTGCAAGTTTGACTATTATATGTCAGGGTGTTGATTTATTTTTATTGTTTTAGAGAATAGTCCTCTCTGTCCCTTGGATGTGAATGCTTGTTTCCTTCCCCAGATTAGTAAAGTTCTCAGCCATGATTTGTTCAAATATACCTTCTACCTTCTCTCTCTCTCACTTTCCACCCCTCTTGGATCCCTATGATCCTGATATTGGTTCTTTTCAATGTATTATTGAATTCTCCATGTCTCTCTTCATGTGCTATGAGGTTTTTATCCTTTCTTTTCTTTAATTTCCTTCCTTTCTATCAGCCTGTCTTCTAGATCACTTAGTCTCTCTTCTGCCTCACTTATTCTAGCTGTGAGAGCTTCCAAATTAGACTGCATCTCATTCATAGCATTTTTAATTTCTGCCTGATTAGATCTCATTTCTGTCCTTAGAGATTCTGTATTGTCATGTATGCTTTTTCAAGCCTAGCTATTAGTTTTATAATTGTTATTGTGGATTTTATCTCTGACATCTCACTTATATCCATATCCATTAGTTCTCTGGCAGAGGACATTGTCTCTGGTTCTTTTCTTTGTTGGGAGTTCCTCCTCCTAGTCATTCTGTCGAGGGATGGTTGAGTAAATGAACAGAGTCCAAAATATCAACCTTTACCCAAGCAAAATGCACCCCATAAAAAATCCGAAGTGGTCAGAAGCTACCACAGATATACAACCAAAGCCAAGATGATCCAAAACAATAAAAAAAAGGGCCGAGGGAGAGACTATAATCTCTCAGGGTGGACAAAGCAGGGTGATCTGCCTGTTCCTGTTTGATTTTTGGTCTGTGTGTTAGAAGACACTATATCCCAAAATTGTAAAGAAATCAGAGAGTGAAAAACAGACTAGTATGGGGCATAAATCTATAAAATGTAGATGTAAAAAAATAAAAGTTAGAAAGCGACTTAAAAACATAAGTTGGGAAATAAGAATCTATTTGAAACAGGAACAGGGTTTAAAAAAAATAAATAAATGAAAAAAGAAAAAGAACAAAAAAGAAATGTAAAATTTAGCCTGAAGTATAAATGAGTAGTGAAGGAACACCTGGAGCTCAATATATTATTTTCCCCTGGTGCTGGGGTTTTACAGTACTGTGGTAATTAAGCTCCTCATTCGCCTGTTCTTCCAGTCTGTCTTCTGGGGAAGGGTCCTGCTTCTCATCTTCTCAGGTGTCTTTGCCTGGGTGGAGTTGCTCCACCCCTTGTCAGGGGGATGGGCTTAAATTGAGCTGGTCATTTGTGTGGCTTTTGTTCCCTGGTCTCTTCCAATGCCTCTTTAGATGGTCAGAGCAGATATGGCTGTGTGGGAATCTATGGCCCAGAGCCACAAGGTTGTGGTCCCTTTTCTTCAATAAACCCTCCAGGTCAAACCATCTCCATTTCCGTGTGTACCAGACTCCACAGACTTGTGCTATTTGTGCCCATTACAACTCTCCTGGGGGAGTTCCCGGGACCTGCGAGAGTCTCTGCACTTTGTGACTTTGCAATTGCAAGCAGCCATGGGCTTGTGCATGCACCCTCTTATGTGGCTCCTAGGTCACAGCTGGGTGCTGACCCAGTGTCCTTTCAGGGGCACACCACCCTGAGAGCTGTTGCCCTGTCATGCGCGCAAGCCATTTCGTATCTCCCCTGGGATGTTAAACAGCCCACACCTTCTAGTCCTTTTCAGGATACTCAGAGAGTGGTCTCCTTACCAGGCCGGCTTGCAGTTTATGGTGCCCATAGCTGAATGTCCTCTCTGGACTTGCTGACCATAACCAGTCTCCCTGTTCCACTTCTTGGGCACTCTTTTGGTTGGGGTTCCTCCCATTCTTTCTGAGTCTCCTGTGATCCTGAGACCACAATGATCCACTGAGAATTCTGCCCTATTCATCCCCTGTGCCCTTTCTGAAAGGGATGTCTCTCACTGGAGCAGGCTTCTAAGGGTCCCAATTTTGTGCTCCAGTGTTATATCACTTTCCAGTGGCCGGCTTATGGAGGCTCCCTCCCCCCTCCATTTATCTTCCAATATTTCCCCTGAAGAGTCAAGGTTCTGCACCTCCTACCTTGCAGAAAGTAGTCATTTTTCTGCCTGTAGAGATCCGGATAAATGTTCTTACATCTCAGGTTGAATTTGTGTGTGTTCAGAATGGTTTGATAGATATCCAGCTAAATTTGAGGGACCAGATAAAATGAGGTCCCCTACTCTACCACCATCTTGCCTTAATTATTTATTTTAGAGAGAGAGAGAGACAGCATGAGCAGGAGGGGCAGAGGGAGAGGGAAAGAGAGAATCTCAAGCAGACTCCACACTGAGCATGGAGCCCAATGTGGGGCTCAATTCCAGGATCCTGAGATCATGACCTGAGCTAAAACCAAGAGTTGGACACTTAACCAACTGCACCATGCCGGCAGCCCTGTGCCAGGTACTTTTAAAGCTATATTCATATAAACTCTGGAAGATGCAAATTCCTTGCCCAAATTTACACAATTAGTGACTCAGATCTGTCTGAATCTAAATATGGTGGTTTTCATACCACTCAACACTGTCTCTCAATTAAAGATTGAGAGTAAGACAATATATCTCAGTCAACTTCTCAACATATCATTTTAAGCAACACTTCTTTGGTTGTCATACCTTAAAACTTAAATGATTTTTCTCCATAACTTTAGATGCATTTTACATTATTTTTCATAACTTGGGCATTGAAATCAGGTAGACCTAGTCCAAATCCTGGCTCCCCATTTACTAGTTCTGTGTAAGTAACATCTTTGAGTCTTGACATTCTCATTTGTAAAATGGGAACAGTAATAATTCCTATCATAAAAAGCTGTTATGAAAATTAAACTAATGCACATAGAATGTTTACTAAAAGTGTGATGCAGGACATTTTATAAATATACATACCTTTATATACTAATATTCACATATGTATATATTAATTATATATATGTGTGTGTATATATAATATATATATGCTTAAGCAACATCTGCCAAAGAATATACTATTTTTTCTTTAATACATCAGAGAACCAGCCTTTCTATAGAATAATAGAAAATATTAAAGATGGGAAAAAAGATATAATAAATAAATGGCATAGGCTATGCCTTCCATTCACTATAGATGCAGCACTATCAGGGTATTGGAACTCTCCCTGTTAAGGATGGATCATCAAAAAGAATGACAAAGGGAATGGAAGTTTTATTTAAATAACTATA
Source organism: Leptonychotes weddellii (assembly GCF_054177405.1). Lineage (NCBI taxonomy): Eukaryota > Metazoa > Chordata > Mammalia > Carnivora > Phocidae > Leptonychotes > Leptonychotes weddellii. Next base: position 4,919 of record NW_028014781.1, read on the forward strand.
TTTTCTAAAGTGTATCCAGAAAAATGCCTTGGGAGTGAAACTTTGACATTTAGAGAAGGCTACCTTGTTGAATAAATGTATATGTCATTACCTTGAAAGGAGGGTTCTATCTTTGGAGTGCCCTCTAACTTTAGAACTTACTATTAGAAGGGCAGATACACTAAGAAATGCTCTTGACTGTTGCCTCATTTATGAGGTGAATTATTTGGGGGCTATTGAATTTTTAGGCTATATAAATGATTTTTGTGTCCAAATTTAAAAAGGAAGTAAATATTTTTAAGAAAATATTTGAAATGAAATGGAAAGACATAGCAGTCTAAAAAAAGTTATCAAAGACAACCTATCTTTTTTTAGGGAAGACATTTCTCAATGTGTGAATGTGTTAATCTTATTTCCACATAACGCCTCAGCAAGAAGCATCCCAGCCTGCCAACGTTAACTTTTTCTCTTAGATCTATGATTTGTAAGTAAATTTTTCTACTCTTTTAAGATGATAAACATTATTTCAAATGTCTTGACAGCAACATAACATATTGAGTTCCAGCTATAATATTTGCTATAATTGTCCCTAATTTCTGGGATGTCCATTTCAATTTTCAAGTTATAGTTAATAAAAAGTGTTCTAATAGTTTTCAAAATTCCTCTCACCTGGAGCCTAGTTAAGGCACAAGGAATACATAAGCAAATTTCAAATATAAAAGTACATGATTCTGGGCATCTTTTGGTTATGCCAAACATCCTACTACTTCACAAAGAACAGCAACAAAATAAAATTCGAGAAAATAATCTCCTGGTTGTATAAGTTGTTTCTGAGTCCTTCCATATTCACCATCTCATTTTCCCTCCCCTGTATAGTTGATAAGGTGGATATTGACAAATTTTATCTATATTTATTCATATTAATGTAAAAGTTAACATGAAATTTCTGGGTCAAGACATATTAGTTTTACTTATAGCAAGAAACATATTGGTTCTCTTTTGCTGCAAATATCTAATCCCCTGCAGTGAAATATGATGAGGTGATGATATCACCATTCACATAAAGAAAGGGAGCCCTGAAAATAAGAATCTGAGAGCTTATATACACATCCCCCCCTCTCTTGGGATAGGAACTTAATCTCCCTAATGTAAACAAAGCTCCTTATGAGGAGAAGGGGAGGGCCTTAGGTTTTTAACTTTTGGGTTGTAAATAAATATATGGGGGTGGGGGAAAGAAGACAAATGTCTCAGGGTTGACAACTCTTGGAATGTCTCGAGGGCTTTGGGTTTCTTCCTCTTTTGGAATGTAGACACATACCTCTGAGGAGATGAATCTCTTACTATGTATTTAGTCAACCTTTAGATTACAAGGCATGTCCTTTAACTCAGGTTATGTAAAATATTCCCAGAAAGCCCTAACTGTACAGAATCATAAAAATATTTTTCTACAGTCCCATAGGTATAACTCCAATTTTATAGATGAGAAAACAGAGAACAAGAAAATTAACTGAAATTTCCAAGACCTCATATTTAGAAGTGAGAGGAAAGGACATTTAATAAAGATCATTCTGACACCAAGGTTCATGTCTTTATACTACACTGTGTTAACAAACTTTTATAAAACATTGAAACAAGTAGTAACTGGAATTTAAGCCATTCATGCTTCATGTTTTATTAGTAAATTAAAATTATTTCCCCTTAACTAGCAAACACTTGAAATTAGCTGTAAAGTCAAAATTGAGAGACTGTAAGTTTTGATTGGTTTGATGGGAAGAAAAGAACTCTGAAGTGTGTTCTTCAATGGCTGGGCAGAAGTGAGTGGGAAAAAAGTGGAGGTGGGAGAAGAATGCTAAGAAAAATGATAAAATAAGTGTCTTTGTTGGTAGGCAGGACTTTAGATATGGGAGAAGATTTAGAAATCACAGAAAGGTGCTCCTATATAACAAATTTTGCTCACTTAACCATTTTTCCTATGGACCTCTATGCCAATGAAAATAGTCTTTGTCACATGTTTTCTATAATTTGCTTAACATCTGGTATAATGAAAGTATCCATGAATACATTTCTCCAAAAAGTATAATTTCATTTACTTAAATAATCATTTATCAGGAAAAGTTAAGTGATATTTAATGTCCAAGGCACCACTCCCATATATAGAATAGACCAATGGTTCCAAATTTTTGATCATATACCTCTTTCATTTAAATAAAAACCCCTTTTTGTTAATGCATTCACACTCTAATACATGTTTGTTTTTTCATTTATGTACATTCATGTACTACCATGTATGATTTTCTATATATTATAAAAAGTATAAAAATGGGAATTCTTAAATATTTAGTTTAAAAAATAAAAAGAAGTTTTAATATCTACATCCTTCCCACCAGTGAGTTGTCAACCAATGCCCACTTTGAAGATTACTAGAATATATGATAATACTACAGTCTAAATCAAAGCACAAGTACTCCAGAATCACTGTATAAGCTGTCATTTTTTAATTTATTCCTAACCATCCCATTCCATTCTATACGTCTCATATTCTTTCCAGCATTTTCCATATTTTTTTTCCTCATTGGGCTTTTTTTTTAGTGCTTTGATATTGTTTCTAGACACATCTTTTATGTTCCTGTCAAATGTCAGACTTTGTGTAAGAAAATTTGTAGATTATCTGAATGTTACACTCTTTCTTCTGAAAGAGTTCATTCTTTTCTTGCAAGGCATAAAGGGTAGAGGTTAATAACAATTCAGAAACTGAGATGATGAGTAAGAGGCCACACTTCTGAAAAGGGCACATGGGGTGAGTAGGGCAGAATTCTAGGTGGATTATTGTGGTCTCAGGTTTCCAGGAGACTCAGAAAGAATGGGGGAGCCTGAAATGATAGAGTGCCCAATAAGTGGAACAGGGAGACTGGTTATGGTCAGTGAGCCCAGAGAGAACTCTCGGCTCTGGGCACCATAAATGGCGAGCCAAGCCAATAGGGAGACCATCCTCTGCCTGACCACCCTGAAAAGAACTGGAAGGTGCAGACTGTCTAACATCCTAGGGGAGATTTAGAACTGCTTGCAACCAAGACAGGGATAGCTCACAGGGTGGTGTGGCCCACGAAGAGACGCTGGGGTGGCACCCAGCATGACCTAGGAGCTGTGGAAGAAGGTGCACACGTGAGCCCACCGCCACTTGCAGTTGCAGAGTCACAAGGCGCAGAGATGCTCTCGGGTCCCGTAACTCCCTGGGGAGAAGTACAGCCGGCGGGAGCCTTGGGATTCAGCGGTTTGGCACACAAAGAGTCTGCACCCATGACTGGGCAACAGCTCAATCCAAGGGACACTGGGGTAGCACTCAGAGGGCCACGGGAGCTGTGAAAGAGGGTGCATGTGCAAGTCCGTGCAAGCAATTGCAAAGTCACATAGGGCAGAAACGCTCCCAGGTCCCCATGACTCCCCTGGGAGAGGTGTGGAGGACACAAATTGTGTGAATATGTAGAGTTTTGTATGCACAGAGGTGGAGATGGATTGAACTAGAGGATTTGTTGAAGAGGGGGACCTTGATATTGCGGCTCTGGGCCATGTTTGCTCTGACCATCTAAAGAGAAGTGGAAAGATGCCAGGGAACAAAAGCCATGCAGCCAGCTCACATTAAGCCCATCCCCCTGACAAGGGGTGGGGCAACTCCACCCAGGCAAAGACACTTGAGAAGCTGAGCAGCAGGCCCCTCCACAAGAAGACAGACTGGAGGAACAGGTGAATGATAAGCTCATTTCCCACAGGACTGTAAAACTCCACCACCAGGGGAAAATAATATAGGGAGCTCCAGGTGTTCCCTCTCAACTCGCTTATACTTCAGGCTAAAATTTTACATTTCTTTTTTAGTTTTTTTCTTATTTTTTTTAACCCATTTCAAATAGATTCTTATTTCCCAACCTGTTTTTAAGTCGCTTTTTAACTTTTATTTTTTTCACATCAACATTTTATAGATTTATGCAACATACAGCCTGTTTTTCACTCTATTCAATTTTATCTTGTATATATGTAAGTTCTCATTTCTTTGCAATTTTGAGATATAGTATCTTCTAACACAAAGACCAAAAATGAAGCAGGAACAGGCAGATCACCCTGCTGTGTCCACCCTGAGAGATTATACTCTCTCCACCCCCCCCTTTTTCCCCCCTCTTTTCTTTTTTCTTTCATTATTATTGTTTTGGATCATCTTGTCCTTGGTGGCATATCTGTGGGAGCTTTTGACCACTTCAGATTTTTTTCTAAGGTGCATTTTGCTTGGGTAGTGGTTGATATTTTGGACTGTGCACTCCCTCAACCATCCATCAACAGAATGACTAGGAGGAGGAACTCCCAACAAAGAAAAGAACCAGAAACAATGTCCTCTGCCACAGAACTAATGGAAATGGATATAAGCAAGATGTCAGAGATAGACTTCAGGGTAGCAATCATGAAGTCAATAGCTAGGCTTGAGAAAAGCATTAGTGACAATATAGAATCTCCAAGGGCAGAAATGAGATCTACTCAGGCCGGAATGCCATGAATAAAATGAAATGCAGTCTAAATTGGATACTCTAACAGCCAGGGTTAATGAGGCAGAATAATGAATTAGTGACCTAGAAGATAAGATGATAGAAAGGAAGGAAGCTGAGGAAGATAGGGATAGGCAGCTAGTAGCCCATGAGAACAGACTTAGAGAGATCAATGACACCATGAAATGTTCCAAGGTCAGAATTATTGGGATCCCTGAGGGAGTGGAGAGAGAGAGAGAGGACTAGAAGGTATATCTGAGCAAATCATAGATGAGAACTTCCCTAATCTGGGGAAGGAAACAGGCATTCACATCCAAGAGGCAGAGAGGACCTTTCCCAAAATTCAGCAAACATAGATTACCACCCCAACATACGATAGTGAAGCTTGCAAATCTTAGAGCCAGGGAAGCTATCCTGAGAGCAGCTACAGGGAATAGATTTCTCATGTACTGAGGGAGGAACATCAGAATAACATCAGACCTATCCACAGAGACCTGGCAAGCCAGAAAGGGATGGGAAGACATATTCAGGGTACTAAATGAGAAGAACATGCAGCCAAGAATACTTTATCCAGAAAGGCTGTCATTCAGAATGGACAGAGAGATAAAGAGCTTCCAGGACCAGCAGAAACTGAAAGAATATGTGACCACCAAGCCAGCCCTGCAAGAAATATTAAGGGGGATTCTATAAAATAAGAAAGACCCCAAGAATAATATACAGCAGAAATTAACAGAGACAATCTATGGAAACAAGGACTTTACAGGCAATATAATGGCACTAAATTCATATCTTTCAGTAGTTACTCTCAACATGAAGGGGCTGAATGCTCCCATCAATAGGCACAGGGTTTTAGAATGGATAAAAAAGCAGGACCCATCCATATGCTGTCTACAAGAGACTCATTTTGAACCTAAAGACACACCCAGATTGAAAGTGAGGGGATGGAGAACATTTATCATGCTAAAGGACCTCAAGAGAAAGCTGGGGTAGCAATTCTCATAACAGACAAATTAGATTTTAAACCAAAGACTGTAGGAAGAGATGTAGAGGGACACTATATCATACTTAAAGGCTCTATCCAACAGAAAATCTAACAATTGTAACTATCTATGCCCCCAATATGGGAGCAGACAACTACATAAACCAACTATTAACCAAAATAAAGAACCATATTAATAATAATACATTAATAGTAGAAGACTTCAACACTCCACTCACAGCAATAGATAGATCATCTAAGCAGAAGATCAACAAAGAAACAGAGCTTTGAAGGACACATTGGACCAGATGGTCTTCACATCCATATACAGAACATTCCAACCTAAAACAACAGAATACTCATTCTTCTCGAATGCAGACAGAACTTTCTCCAGAATAGATCACATACTGGGTCACAAATCAGGTCTCAAATGATACCACAAGATTGAGATTATTCCCTGCATATTTTCAGATCATAATGCTTTGAAACTGGAACTCAACCACAAGGAAAAATTTGGAAGGAATGCAAACCCTTGGAGGTAAAAGAGCATTCTACTAAAGAATGAATGGGTCAACCAGGCAATTAAAAAAGGAACTTAAACAGTTCCTGAAAACCAATGAAAATGAAAACACATCGGTTAAGAACCTATGAGGATACTGCAAAGTCGGTCCTAAGGGGGAAATACATAGCCATCTAAGCCTCTCTCAAAAAATTAGAAAAATTCCAAATGCACAAGCTAACCTTACACCTAAAGGACCTGGAGGAAGAACAGCAAATAAAACCTAAACGAAGTAGAAGAGAAATAATAAAGATTAGAGAAGTAATCAATGAAATAGGAACCAGAAAAACAGTGGAACACACCAACGAAACTAGAAGCTGGTTATTTGAAAGAATTAATAAGCTCAATAAACCTCTGGCCAGACTTATCCAAAAGAAAAGAGAAAGGACCCAAATTAATAGAACCATGAATGAAAGGGGAGAAACCATGACCAGTACCAAGGAAATGGAGACAGTTATTAGAACTTATTACCAGCAGCTGTATGCCAACAACCTAGGCAATCTGGAAGAAATGGATGCCTTCCTGAACACTTA
>NW_028014782.1:0-760 GCF_054177405.1 Leptonychotes weddellii
CTTAAGTCATTGCAAAGGAGAAAATAGCAACTTAACTGGGAAGACATATGGGAGATACCACTTTGACAAAGTGATCAAGGTTAACATCACCAATAATGAGACAAATCAATATCGTGTACCTCCTGACATTACCCACATCACTTACATAGGATTCTAGCCCAAAATACTAACCTCAGTCGTGACTAGATATCAGACACACGCAAACTGAGGGTCACTCTACCAGATTAGCCAGTACTCTTCAAAAGTGTCAAGGTCATAAAAAGGCAAAGAAAGACTGAAGACCTGTTCCAGATTGTAGGATACCAAAGAACCATGACGACTAATGTTATTCGGAAACTTGGATCTTGGACCTGAAAAAGAACATTAGTGGGACAATTGGTGAAATTTAAATAAGATCTGTAAGTTAGTTAACATTATCATTGTCAGTGTTAATTTCCTGATTTTGCTAATTGTACTGTGGTTATATAAGGTATTAACATTTGTGAAAGTTGTGAGAAAGGTACACAGGAATTTTGTGTACTGTTTTTCCACTTTTTTATGAGTCTGAAATTGTTTCAAAATCAAAGTTAAAGTAAATTAATAAATAGATTTTCTCCTGAAGCCAAATCAATTTTTATCTCCAATGACAATTAGGTAAAGTTCAAAATCGACTGGAAATCTGAATAAATGGAGCATTTTTTTCAAGTTTTTTTTTTTTTAGGTTTCTTTTTTTAATTATGTTATGTTAATCACCATACATTACATCATTAGTTTTTTTTTT
>NW_028014783.1:0-760 GCF_054177405.1 Leptonychotes weddellii
AATGATGTAATGTATGGGGATTAACATAAGAATAAAAAAAAAAGTGAAAAAAAAAAAAAGTAGTACATACCATGTATGTAAAATTCTAGAAAATGTAAGCTCACCTTTAGTGACAGAACAGACCACTAGTTGCCTGGAACCAGGGAGAGGGACGAGCAAGAGGAATTACAAATGGGCAGAAGTCAATTTGGATGGGTATCTTCATCTATCAAAACTTACTGAATTGTATACTTAAAATATACGTTTTTTTTTGGTCAATTATATCTCAATAAAATTTAAAACCCACTTTCAAATGGCAAATCAGTTTGCTAGATAAGAAAAGTTCACCCTGTAAATCATATTGAGCTTTTATGTTCAATAAATAAAGCTTTCATAATTTTTTTTTTAATTTGGAAAATGTTTCACCATTTTTTCTCCAAATACTTTTCTCTAATGCAATCTACCCCCGCCATCCTATGATATGATTCCAATTCCAGGTATGTCTGATGTCTTGATATTGTCCTATAATAAAGAGGTCAGTGGCTCTTTTCACCTTTTTTCCCCTCTGGGCTTTGTTTTGGCTTATTTCTACTGACCTATCTGCAAGTTCACAGATCTCTTCTCATCATCCAATCTGTTTTTGAGACCTCCAGTGAATTTTTCATCTCATTTCTCAAATTTCCACTTGACATCAACTCTTTGCAATTCCCATTTGTCTACTCTAAACTCTGTGTTCAGATTATATCCATCCTTACATTTTTAAAAATATTTACAGTATTCT
>NW_028014784.1:0-760 GCF_054177405.1 Leptonychotes weddellii
CTGTGTCTCTACACTAATGTTTAAAATCTAAGCAAACTACTCTGAGCTGATTTCTCAGGTCATGGAGAGAATATGATCTCTGAATACCTGGTAAGGTCACAAAGACCATTTCAAGTGAACTTAGGGTTATTCCATGTGCAACTCTTAAAGCCACTAACCTGCTCCTGCCCTCGGTATAGTTTATGCATGTCTGGGATGGGTGTAGAGTCAGCAGATGCTCTCTGAGGAATGTCAGATAGGAAAATTAGCAACGGCTCACAATATGAGTTTCAAGTTGTAACCTCGGAGTGATGGGTAGCTTTATCTTACAAATGTGCTAGACACCAGAAGTTACTTTGAAGTAGAATAAGGCTTTGGCGGTGGTGACTTTGGAATAAAAGTTATTTAAAATTGTCATGAAAGCTATCTTTAATTCATTGACTTCAAAATACATATCACAGAACTTTTAAATTTAGGTTGATATTGACGTGTGAATTTATATCAAATTTAAGTTTTAAGAACGGTAGTGACATTATTGCTAATTGTAAATTTATTCTAATAACGTGTTCGCAATAATATTTGCCTCCTGATTCCATGGCATAACTAGTATGGCTTACTTGTAATCAAAAAGAAAACAAGGGGCGCCTGGGTGGCTCAGTCGTTAAGCGTCTGCCTTCGGCTCAGGTCGTGATCCCGGGGTCCTGGGATCGGGCCCCGCGTCAGGCTCCCTGCTCCGCGGGAAGCCTGCTTCTCCCTCTCACACTCACCCTGCTTGTGTTCC
>NW_028014785.1:0-760 GCF_054177405.1 Leptonychotes weddellii
ACAAAAATAAACTCAAAATGGATTAAAGACCTAAATGTGAGACCTGAAACCATAAAATTTATAGAAGAAAACACAGGCAGTAATTTCTTTAATATCAGCCATAGAAATATTTTTCTAGATATGTCTTCCGAGGCAAGAGAAACAAAAGCGAAATTAGACTGTTGTGACTACAGCAAAATAAGAGCTTCTGCACGACAAAAGAAACCATCAAAAAAAACAAAAAGGCAACCTTCTGAATGGGAAAAGATATTTGGAAATGATATATCTGACAAAGGGTTAATATCCAAAATATATAAAGAACTTACACAACTCAGCACCCCCAAAAAAAAAAATTGATTAAAAAATGGGCAAAGGACCTGAATAGACATTTTTCTAAAGAAGACATACAGATGGCCAACAGACACATGAAAGGATGCTCAGCATCACTAATCATCAGGGAAATGCAAATTAAAACCACAATTAGATATCACTTTAAACCTGTCAGACTTGCTAGTATCAAAAGCACAAGAAATAACCAGTTTTGGCAAGGATATGGAGAAAAAGGAACCCTCATGCCCTATTGGTGGGAATACAAATTGGTACAGCCACTGTGGAAAAACCAGTGTGGGGATTCCTCAAAATATTAAAAATAGAATTACCGGGTGCCTGGGTGGCTCAGTTGGTTAAGCGACTGCCTTCGGCTCAGGTCATGATCCTGGAGTCCCTGGATCGAGTCCCACATCGGGCTCCCTGCTCGGCAGGGAGTCTGCTTCTCCCTCTG
>NW_028014786.1:0-760 GCF_054177405.1 Leptonychotes weddellii
GACTCGACATATAGTTTAGTGTCTTGCATATTAGTGGGCTTTCTGTTACCTGTTGATTCATTTCCGTTCAGGTGAGAGATGGGGAGGAGTTAAATTGGTACTCCCTTTTCCTTCTAGTTCTGCTACTTCTATATAGTTACAGGATAAAGAGGGGGAGAAAAAGGGAAAGCCAGGAGAGATTCTCTGGAATTCTCTGGAATTCGTAATACTTTATATTTGTCAGGAGCTTTGCATTTTTCAAAATGCTTTCATCCGTAGCCTGTAGAGGGTTCTCCAGAAGTGTGCAACAGCCCGTTTTTACCTTTTCTATCTCCTGGATGAAATCAGAAATTCCTGACTTCCTTTCAGCCCAGTCTTTCTCTGCCTTACCCAGACCAAATGATTGAACCGAATTATTCCATGCCCTTTCTTAAAACAGGACTTACGTTTTCCTGGCACTGCTGTGTTCCTGTCAGTAAACGTCTTCTGCCCACATGGTCTCAGCAGAGCAGCAGTTTTATTGGAAGCCCAGTTGTGAAGGGGCTAGGCAGTCAGATCGCCTGGTTTGAAGTCGCAGCTCTGCTGCTTTCTGGCTGTGTGGAACTGTGCAGCTACCTGCGAAGTGAGGCTAAGAGCATCTACCTCACGGGAGGTCAAAGTGGCCAGTTCACTTTCCGAAACACTTAGAGTACCTGTTACCTAGTGAGCACCCTCCTTTAAAGGGAAGGTTTGGGGAACTGAAGTTTGTTTTCTGCCTCCTAGTATTTTTTTTTTTTTTTTT
>NW_028014787.1:0-760 GCF_054177405.1 Leptonychotes weddellii
CCCACTGGCTATATGAGTTATGGATGGGTTATGGATGCCCACTGGCTATGAACTGAAGGGGCAAGATGAAGGGAAAGATTCATGCTGCCATGATGTCGATGTAACTCCTAAGTACCATTGATTTTTGAAGAGAGGAAAATGAAGTGATTGTCCTTAGGTACTTTAAAGTTGAAAAATAAACATGTTGAAGATACCATTTACAATCCTTAAATAAGGAGTAATTTATGAGGGATTTTATCTTGGAAATTTTGTCAAATGCTGCATTTCTTATGGACACAAATTTAAATGGTCATTATATTAAAAAGGATTTAGTTACACACTGTTGTTAGAACAAGTTTGGGCTATTTATAAGATCACCTATATGAAGGTATGGGGCTTTTTCCTCCTATTTCCCAGGAACTTAGAACACATTTCACATGTACATTTTCCTTCTAAACCTTCTCCAGTACAAAGTGGTTCTGTACAGTTGCAGGAATAATTGTATGGCCTTATCCTAGAAATGAATGGTTTAACCAATGAAGAACTTGAAAACTTCCCTCAGAATCAGGATCTTGGTCTGAGAAATTAAAATAAGATTCTTGGTCTTTGCTACAAACCCTTATTTCTCCCCTATTTTTGTTTTATTTCACAAGCTGGGGAAAATAAAGAACTGAACCAAAAAGACCCCAGAGGATAGAATGACAACTTGATTACCATCATATTTTTATATATTAGGAATACTTCAACTACTATCCAAGTAAACAAACATGGTAGTAATTCA
>NW_028014788.1:0-760 GCF_054177405.1 Leptonychotes weddellii
TGGGTGGCTCAGTTGGTTAAGCGACTGCCTTCAGCTCAGGTCATGATCCCAGGGTCCTGGGATCGAGTCCCGCATCGGGTTCCCTGCTCTGCGGGGAGCCTGCTTCTCCCTCTCCCACTCCCCCTGCTTGTGTTCCCTCTCTCGCTGTGTCTCTCTCTGTCAAATAAATAAATAAAATCTTTAAAAAAAAAAAAAAAAATAAATAAATAAATAAATAAATAAATTGTGTCATATTCTCTTATCCTCTGTGGCACCCCCAGTGGCTCCGGAAAGATAGCAGTAACTCAGAGGAGGTGAGACGCCATGTAGGGATGTGTTGGGGGACCCATAGCTGGTGTACCAAACTAAAAATGTGCAGACTATAAGCTGCTGAATGAGGAGGCACAAGACACCCACAGGGAGCCAAGAGGTAGCTCCCTAGCATCTGAGCTCCCACTTTGGGGAAGTGAAGCCAATAGGGTCCATTTGATTAAGAACATAGTTTTAACACCTGCACAAAGGAAGTAGAGTCACAAGATTTCTTTCTTAGAGATCCCAGAAACGGTGTGAGTGTGTGTGTGTGGGGGGGTGCTGTCCAACGAGCTAGGGGAAGGGCAGTCCTCTAGCCCAGGTAATGGAGGAGAGCACGACCAGGGTAGCAAGCACTTATTACTTATGAGGTGGTTGAGGCAGAGATCACTAACTTTTCCCAGGCTTAATTCTGCTTATTTTAAACCCCCAGGGAAAGTAAAGTGGGAACTTAGAGAAGGCATCCTGAACT
>NW_028014789.1:0-760 GCF_054177405.1 Leptonychotes weddellii
AAAAAAAAAAAAAAAAAGAAGGAGGCAGCCTGGAGTAGAGAAGCATTCCAGGCAGAGCAAACATTAATGCAAAGGTCCTGAGGCAGGTACATAAGTAGGTATGTTGCAAAGAACAGACAGAACATGGTGCTCCAGCAGAGCATGGGTGGAGGTGAGGACTGGGATGAGCAGAGGGTCAGAACAAAACATTCATACTTTACGATAAATCTCATGGAGGCTAGTGGAGGGATTTAAGCTTTATGAGCAATACAGTCTAATTGACATTTTTAAAGATTACTCTGACTTCACTGTGGAGAATGGTCTTTTTGTAAAGTAATGGGGCAGCCAGTTAGGAGGCTGTCATGCAGTTACCCATGGAGAATCAAGAGAGAGGGACTGCCAGAAAGCTAAAATGGGTATTATTATCTGTTTACAAAGTAAGACACAGAGCCCTACAGAAAGAAGTTGAGACATTTTCAAGAAGGGCATTGCAAATGAGTGGCAGAAGGAAGGACTAGAACCTAATTCTCTTGATTCCTAGTCTAATAATAGGAAACTAGTAAAAAAAAAAAAATCCATCTATTGAATTAACTAGTCCTAACAGCTAAATAAACACATTCATTCCTAGCAAAATGTCTCCCATAAAATCATTCCTCAGGCTCCTCTCCCCCTGAGCTTCAAGGCTTCTCTTCTCAAGGAAATCCAATTACAGACACACCTGAAATGGACAGGCAGGGGGCCACTGAAGGGTGTCCCTTCCCTCCTGGTCTTTCACACAGTT
>NW_028014790.1:0-760 GCF_054177405.1 Leptonychotes weddellii
TCCCTGCTCGGCGGGAAGCCTGCTTCTCCCTCTCCCACTCCCCCTGCTTGTGTTCCCTCTCTCACTGTGTCTCTCTCTGTCAAATAAATAAATAAAATCTTAAAAAATAAAATTAAAAAATTAAATTAAATTAAATTTTAAAAAGCCACAGCATTTCCTGCAGGTAAAGAATTTATATTCTCTCGGGGCACCTGGGTGGTTCTGTCGTTAAGCATCTGCCTTCGGCTCAGGTCATGATCCCAGAGTTCTCGGATCGAGCCCCACATCGGGCCCCCTGCTTGGCGGGGAGTCGGCTTCTCCCTCTCCCACTCCCCCTGCTTGTGTTCCCTCTCTCGCTGTGTCTCTCTCTGTCAAATAAATAAATAAAATCTTAAAAAAAAATTATATTCTCTCTCTAGAGAACTCTGCAAGATTGGGTAGGAGCGAATGAAACAAAAACTCCCCAAGAAGGAAAAATTAGCTATTTGTTTGACTCTTTTTTCCCTGAAAAATCAGTATGTGAGAGTCAAATTCAGGTAACAACACAACTGTAATAGCTTTTTAAATGCTGTATTCAAAGGGCTGACTCTCCAACTTTATTAAAACTTCTTCAAAAAACATGCCTTAGAGATGAAAAGAAAGTCTGACTTGTTTATTTGATCATTCACTTAATCACCAAATACAACACTTTGCATTCTCAATGTGTGATTTATTAAGTCTGTAAGCCTAATATTAACTCATGCCCAACCTGATACAATGACCGCCTAATACTTGGAATTCC
>NW_028014791.1:0-760 GCF_054177405.1 Leptonychotes weddellii
TTCGTTTTCTCCTAAGTAAAACACTGATAATGATAGCTACCTATCTTACTCAGTTTGGGCCGCTACAACAAAAATACTTGTAAAGAAAAAACCTGACCCTATGTGTTGGGTTTCTCTCACATGATTACCATATCTACAACACTTCTGACACAGGATATGTAGGGGTTTTCCCACACCAAACAATTCTCTATGACACCAGATGGGTATCCTATTTAACTCAATTCTCTCACTGTCTACCTAGAGACAGCATCAGATCCCACAGGTTAAGGGCTCAGTCCCACAAGTCTGTCCCCCACTTCAGATGCCAGTGACAAGTGGTAGGTCCCCAAGTTACCCATAACTTCTCTCTGACTCAGCTACAAATCAGAGGTTCCCATGACCTCCTCCCCCTTTGAGTCAATTATTTGCTAGACCAGTTTACAGGACTCAGAAAACATTTACTAACATTTACCAGTTTACTAAAGGGTGTGATAAATATAAATGAGCCACCAGATGAAGAGATACATAGGGTGAGGCCTGGGAGGGTCCTGAGTGCAGGAGTTTCTGTTTCTTTCTTTTCTTTTTTTTTTTTTTTAAAGATTTTATTTATTTATTTGAGAGAGAGAGAATGAGAGACAGAGAGCACGAGAGGGAAGAGGGCAGAGGGAGAAGCAGACCCCCTGCTGAGCAGGGAGCCTGATGCGGGACTCGATCCCGGGACTCCAGGATCATGACCTGAGCCGAAGGCAGTCGCTTAACCAACTGAGCCACCCAGGCGCCC
>NW_028014792.1:0-11494 GCF_054177405.1 Leptonychotes weddellii
ACCCAGCCATCCCATCCCTCCCACACCACCCCCCACTCCAGCAACCCTCAGTTTATTTCCTGAGATTAAGAATTCCTCATATCATGAGGTCATATGATACATGTCTTTCTCTGATTGACTTATTTCGCTCAGCATAACACCCTCCAGTTCCATCCACGTCATTGCAAATGGCAAGATCTCATTCCTTTTGATGGCTGCATAATATTCCATTGTATGTGTATACCACATCTTCTTTATCCATTCATCTGTCGATGGACATCTTGCCTCTTTCCACAGTTTGGCTATTGTGGACATTGCTGCTATAAATGATGTGACATCTTTAAAATATTTTTTAAAAAGTCAACCCAGAGACTTTATGCCCAGTGAAAATATCTTTCAAAAATGAAAGCAAAACAGAGACTGTTTTTAGACAAACAAAAGCTAAGAGAATGCATTACTGGCAGTCTAGTGCTACTATAACTATTATGTGAAGTCTTTCAAGCAAAAGGAATAGAATACCAGAGAGAAATTCAGATCTATACAAGGAAATGAAGATCTTGAGAAATTGCATGAAAAAAAGTAGACTCAAGCAAGGTAAGTATAAAAGACACTTGGACTTGCATCATGACTGTATGCAAGCTTGTGTTAACTTATCTATTGAATGGGAACAATAATATTTATTACCTGGGGTTGTTGTGGACATGAAGTGAGATAATGTCTGTATGGATGGATTTATTTATGTCTGTACCAAAAAATAAAATGGACATTTGCTGGAAAAAAAAAAAAAAGACACTTGGAAGACTGAATATTTTCTCTCTAAGACCAAGAATAGTGCAAAGGTGCCCACTATCAACCATTTCTATTCTATATTGTATTGCTGGCCCTGGCCAGTGCAGTATGATAAAACAAAGAAAAAACCCAGTTATACTGATTGGAAAAAATAATTAAAATCCTCTCTATTAATAGATAATGTGATTATTTAAGTAGAACATCTCAAATAATTTGCCAAAAAGCAGCTAGAACTAATGAGTTTAATATGGTTGCAGGATGCAAATATACAAAAATAATTGTGTTTCTATATACCAGTATTGTATATGAATTTGAAATAGAAATATTTTTCAAGTATCATTTACAATAGCACAAAAATCATGAAATATGAAATAGGTATTAATGTAACACAATAGTTGTACGATTAGCATGTTGAAAACTATAAAACACAGATGCAAGAAATCACAGAAGCCCAAATAAATGAGATATGTACATGAGATATGTTCACTGATTGGAAAACTCAATGCTGTTAAAATATCTAGTCTCCCAAATTTGATCTATGCCTGTAATGTAATACAAATCAAAATACCAGGAGGATTTTTTTGGCACAAATTGACAAAGAGATTCTAAAATTTATATGGAAAGCCAAAAGATATAGAATACCCAAAACAAATTTGGAAAAGAACAAAGTTGAAGAACCATACTACCTGACTTCAAGATCTACTAGAGAGGTACAACAATCAAGAGACTGTGCTATTGGCAAAGGATAGACGTAGGGAAATGGAACACAATAGAGTCCAGAAATAGAACCACACATATATGATTAATTTATTTTAGACAAATATAAAAACAAATAAGTGGAGAGAAGGTAGTTAAAAATAGGTCTGTATTTTAGGAAGGGAGTCGAGTCATTACATATATATGTGTAATATATGTAGTATATACGTATATTACTATAAAATATAGATATATATTTCCTATAAAATATAGATATGTATATATGTATATATATACAATAAAAACATGTTTCTACTTTTTTCAGGAGTCAGAAAATATTCCGTTTTCTATGTATTTCCATGTGCTTTTTTTCCATTTGCAATTTTATTTTTAATTCACCCTCCATGACTATCAGTCAGTTCAGGTGTCATCTTGAAGAGCCCTTCCTTGATTTACCTCCTGCATTCAGATGCACCTTCATCCCTATTCTCATGCTGTTAGATGCACATCTTCTGTGCAATATAATTTTACATTTAAACACTCTAATGAATGTAACATTTAGGATACCCTAATGCAACTGTTGATTACTTTAGTTGTCATTTTTCCACAATAAGATTGTGAGCTTCTTAATGTCTTTCCTCTCTGCATCCCAGTTCCCTATACAGTGCCTGGCTTGTGGGAAATATTTAAACAGAATGGTAGCATTATAGAGTTGGTAGGAACATGGTTTAGTAAATCAAACAGATCTGATTTTGAATTCTACCTCTTGTATCTACTAGTATGCATGCTTGGTTAAATTACTTAATCTCTTTTGAGATTTAGGTTTCTATAAGACAGGGATTATAATGCTACTTCCCTCAGAGAGTTATTGTGATGTATTAGTTATCTACTACTGCTTAACAAGTCATTCCCAAAATTCTGCAGCTTAAAGTAACACCCATTTATTACCTCAAAGTTTATGTGTGATATCGTTAGCTGGGCCCTCTACTTCAGAGTCTCTCTTATGTTTGCAATGAAGGTGTGAGCCAAGGCTGGGGTCTCAGCTGAAGGCTCAGTTGAGACGGAATCCACGTCCAAGCTCACTCATGTGGTTGTTGGTGGGATTCAATTCCTTGAGGGTAGTTGGACAGAGGGCCTCAGTTCCTTAACAGTGATGGGCCCTCTATCAATGGTAATTTGATAAAAGCCATCAAAAAAGAGAGCTATCTGGCAATATGGAAGTCATAGTCTATTTAACATGATCACGGAAGTGACACCCCATCACCTTTGTCGTATTCTATTTTTTTAGAATCAAGTTCCTAGATTCCAGTCCAAAACCAATTGGAGGGGATTACACAAGAGTGTAGATACCAGGAGATGGGAATCATGGGGGCCATATTAGAAGTCTGCCTACCATTTGTGAGGACTGAATCAATAAAACCAAAAGGTTCAGCAAAATGTCTAAATACACAGCAAGTACACAAGCAGCTATTTTTATCTCATGGATAAATGAACTAATGAATGAATGAATGGTTCTGCAGTTAGCCTGAGTTACCACTAGATGGTGGTACAACCTTCGTAGCATTCTGTCATTAAAGTGGGGTCAGAGATTTTGAGTACTGAGGCCACCAGCAGAGCCAAGAGTAAAAGGATATTTACAAAAGATGAAATCAACAAGGATACATTTTAAAACAGAAATGTTAAGCAACTAATGAAAACTCTTGAATCTCTATTGCTCTTACAAAACCTATCCTTTTTTTTTCTAGAGTAAACCATAAACTATGCAAACAAAATAAACAAAAACCCCATTTCAGCTTCATTTTGATAGGTGAGATTTCTCATTCAGATAGTACTCATCCAGTCCTGCTTTAAGTTTTCATTGTTTACTTGGGCTTTCAGAGACTTGGAAGGTTTTTTGTGTCTGTTTTCAAATATGATGTCTATTACGTTTTTCTAAATCAAAGTAAAGTAAAATATGCTTGTTGTAGAAAGCTTGGAAAATCCAGAAAAGAATGAGGAAACTGAAAAACAATTCTATCCCACCTAGAAATATTTCTGTGTGTTTCTTCCTCCTTCCTGTCTCTCTACTCCAAAATATTTTCTAAAAACATAATTTTGGTGGACTATGTAGCTCTGCAGATAAATCTCTGGTTTTGTAAATCAGAGCTAAAATTTAAATGAAACAGCATGAGGAATGAAAGGAAAGTGGCCTTTAGGATTCAGTGGACAGAGATTCAAGTAAGAAATCAGCCATTTACGGGGCGCCTGGGTGGTTCAGTTGGTTAAGCGACTGCCTTCGGCTCAGGTCATGATCCTGGAGTCTCGGGATCGAGTCCCACATTGGGCTCCCTGCTCGGTGGGGGGTCTGCTTCTCTTTCTGACCCTCTTCCGTCTCGTGTTCTCTGTCTCTCATTCTCTCTCTCTCAAATAAATAAATAAAATCTTTAAAAAAAAAAAAGAAATCAGCCATTTACTAGTTGTGTAAACTTAACCTTTCTAAGGCTCCATTTCCTAATATGGAAATATGTCTATTTTCTAGAGTTATTAAAAGGATAAAATGAGCTAATGTTCAGGATCTAGTGCAGTGACTCAATTTTAAATGTTGCATAAAACGTATTACATTTTGTTTGCAAATAACTTCTTTCCAATAGCTACAATTTTTGTTTCATCTCTTACTAGGATGACCAGATTTGATGACAGACTTCAAAAGGTATATTTAAATGTAATTATGTGTTAAGATTAATTAATATGTAATTGATTATAATTAAGTATAATTAAATCTTAACTCATTAGGTTCCCTTTTTTTTTTTTAGGTTCCTGATTTTACCTTACTCAGTGACCATTATATGTGTGATTGGTAAAAGATAGATGCACTTTATCATGTTGATCTTGCATGCTTCTATTTCACAATTCTAGCAGAATGTTATTTTCTAGATATGGGGTTGAATTTTATTGACTTTTAGTACCTATTCAAAGTATCGTGTTTTTGTTAGTATACAGATTAATGTATGCTGTTGACAAATTCTCCAGTTTTAGACCATATCTGTATTTTTGGAATTATCATAGTTTTGAATTGCTTCCTTGGATGTGTTTTTTAAAAAGATTTTCTTATTTTTTACATTTTGCGTTGTGATAAAATACACACAAAAATTTTTCCTTCTTAAACATTTTCAAATATGCAATTCAATAGTGTTAAATACAGGGGCGCCTGGGTGGCTCAGTCAGTTGTGGCCAACTCTTGATTTCGGCTCAGGTCATGATCTCAGGGTCGTGACATTGAGTCCTACATAGAGTTCTGCATCTGGCTCTGCTCTCAGAGCCAGATGGGAGTCGGCTTGAGATTCTCTCCCTTCCTCTCCTCCCCCACCCCTGCTCCCTCTCTCTCTCAATAATTTTTTAAAAATCTTTTTAAAAACAGTGTTAAGTACACTCATATTATTGCACAGTCTTCAGAACTCTTCTCATCTTGCAAAACTGAAACTCTGTAGCCATGAAACATTTCCCTCCTCTCCCCAGCCCCTGGCAACCAGCATTCTACAGTCTGTCTCTATGGTTTTGAATACTCTTGGTACCTCACATAAGTGGAATCACACAGTATTGCTGCATGTATGCATCACATTTTGTTTATCCAGTCACCCAAAGACAGACACTTGGCTTGTTTCCAACACTTTGGCTATTATAAATAATTCTGCTATGTATATGGATGCACAAATATCTCTTTGAGACCCTGCATTCAATTCTTTTGGGTACATACCCAAAGTAGGATTGTTGGATCATATGGTAATCTTATTTTTCAGTTTTTGAGGACCAGCTGACTGTTTTTCCTAGTCGTTGCCCCACTGTATATTCTCACCCAGAGTGACAAGGGTTCCAATTCCCTCACATCTTCATCAACGCTTGCTATTTTATGTTGTTTTGAGAATAGCCATCTTAATGGGTGGTATGCCACATGGTTTTGATTTACATTTCCCTTAATGCATTATGAATACATTTTTAATTTTGGAACAGTGTTACATTTTCAGTATTATTTCGAAGAAAACACAGAGTTCCCTTACATTCTACACCCAGTTTCCCCTATTACCTCTTTCACAATTCATGACCCAATATTGACACATTATTATTATGATTAACTAAAGTCTATACTTTACTCAGATTTCCTTAGTTTTCCCCTGTTGTATTTTTTTCTGCTAACTCCATCCAAGATCCCACATTACATTTAGCTGGCATGCCTCCTTAGGCTCTTCTTGGCTGTGACAGTTTCTCAGACTTGCCTTGTTTCTGATGACCTTGGTAGTTTTGCAGAGTACTGCTCAGGTCTTTTGTAGAATGACTCTCAATTGGGATTTGGCTGATGCTATTCTCTTAATTAAAGTGCTTTTGGAAGGAAGACCACAGAGGGAAAGTGCCATTTTCATCAGATCATATCAAGGGGACACTCTCAGTATGTCTTATCATGTTGACGTTAACCTTGATCACATGTCTTAAAGGTAATGTTTGCCAGAATTTTTAAAAACGTATTTCTAATTTAGTTTGTTAATATCTTACTTAGTACTTTTGCACCAATATACATAAATATGATTGGCTTATCATCTTTTTTGGGTAATATTAGGTTTAGATGCTGACTGTATGCTAGCTTTATATAGTGCACTGAATACCTATCTTTTTTTCAAAGAGACTATCTAGCATGGGCATTATTATTAATTTATAAAAATTGTTTAGTACCTGAACCTTTTGTTGGTAGACACCTCTCGCAATATTTCTCCTAGCTGTTATAACATTCATATGTTCTATTTCTTATTTAGTCAGTTTTGTTTATTTTTATTTCCCAGAAAATTATACATTGTTTTCAGATTTTAAATATCTTATGATAAATTATAAATTGCATTTCTATGTGTATTTTAATTTTCTTCCTATCTGGTTTATGGTAAATTTTTCTTTGTTCTTGATTTTAAATTTTTTTCTTGAGAAAATTTATGGTATTTATTTGTATATTTATCTGTTGTATATTTTTGTATATATCTTTTTCCCTCCATTGAATTAAAAACCTATAGCTCTTGAATCTCTCAATTCCACTGCTTGTTATGATTTCTCCTTCATTAATCTCTGCCCTTATGGGGTTTATCATTTACGCTGATCTTTTTATTATTTTCTGCTTCCAAAATTTAAAATTAGAACAGTACTTATTTTTATTATGTCTTTAAGACTTGCTTTTGAAAACAGGTTTAACTATTTTAAATGTTTTCACATATTTTACTATTCACATTCTGTTTTTATTTTAAGAACACTTAACATAAAATCTACCCTGTTAGCAAATTTTTAAGTACATTATAGTGTTATTGACAATGAGCACAGTGCTCTATAGTAGATCTCTAGGACTTACTCAGTTTTCATAATTGAAATTCTGTACTCTTTGACTACTACCTTCCTGTTTCTCCCTCACCCCTGCCCCTGGCAACCACTATTCTTCTCTCTGCTTCTATGAGTTTGACTATTTTAGATTCCACATATCAGTGAGATAATACAGTATTTGTCTTTTTCCCTCTCTCTGGCTTATTTCACTTAGCACTTAGCATCATGTCCTCCAGGTTCATCCATGTTGTTGCATATGGCAGGATTTCCTTCTTTCTTAAGGCTGTGGTATTGATTGTTAAAGCCTTCTCTTTCATTTCTGATTGTATTTATTTGAGTCTTCTCTCTTTTTTCCTTGCCTAATCTAGCTAAGAGTGTGTCTATTTTAATTTCAAAAAATCAGCTCTTAGTTTCATCAATTTTTTCTATCATTTTTATTCTCCATTTTACGTATTTCTACTCTAATCTTTATAATTTCCTTCCCTCTGTTGACTTGGGGCTTAGTTTGTTTTCTAGTTTCTTGGGTGTAAAGTTAAGTTATTTATTTGAAATCTTCTAAGTTTTTGATATAGGCATTTGTCACTGTAAATTACCCTCTTAATCTTGCTTTTGCTGGTCCCATGAGTTCTCGAATATTGTATTTGCATTTTTGTTTATTATAAAGGGTACAACTCAGGAACAGCAAAATGGATGTGTGGTCCAGCAAGGTATGCCAGGTGGTGGGGTGTGGAGCTTCCATCGCCTCTCTGAACATGCCCCCCTCCCTGCACTTTGATGTATTCACCAATCTGAAAGTTCTCTGCACCCCATAGTTTGGGAATTTTTATGGAAGCTTTATCAAATAGATAGGATTGGTTGCTAATAATCTCCAGCCCCTCTCCTCTTCCTGAAGGATGTGGGGTAAGGATGAAATTTCCAAACTACTAATATTGGCTTGGTCTTGCCGGTGATCAGCCCTGTTCTGGAAGCTATCCAGGAGCCCACCAAAGTTGCCTCAGAACAAAAGACCCTCTTATCACCCAGGAAATTCCAAGGGATTTAGGAGCTCTGTGTAAGAAGCTACTATCACCAGTTTCACTCAGGAAATTACAAGTTTTAGTAGTCCTATGTAGAAACTGGGGTTAGAGAGCAAATATATATTTCTTATTATGTCACACATGGCAACCAGTTTTCATGCATATTATCACAAAAATAGTGCAATCTCCTAAAATTTTCTTCATATCCCTTTATAAATAACAATTAAAAAAATAAATTATTTGACTACTTAGAGTAATGTTTTCTTTCTTTTGTGGAGCACTAGGGATGTGTGATGGATATATGATATATTGTCAACCACGATGTATTCCTTTTTTCCTTACTCCGTCCTAAAAGAGCATTAATTTATTTAATATAAATCTCCTTTTCCTAGCAGCCAGTTATCATGGGGAAGCTGACTCTACTCTCAGTTCCAAAGGCTAAGCTTATTCCCTCTCCCTATCTGCCATTGATTCCTTTAGGAATGGATATAAGTAAAGATTTACTGATGGTTTCTAGGAGAGTTCTTATTTGTTCTTAAGGAAGACCTAAGGGAAGAATATGAATGAGGACGCATGTAGATAGAGGGCCACTTGGCAGCCATCCCATAACTATGAGAATAGCTCTGGGATGAAGTTGAGCCTTCACCCAGCAGAGTGGAGAGCTGGTAGATACCTGATTTCTTCACCTTGTTGAGCCTTGAGGTCAAACAACCATGACACTGTCTTTTCTTGGACTTCCTCTTTAATGAGCCAATAACCATTATTTAAGCAAGTTTCATGTAGGTTTTATACCGCTTGATGCCAGATCATCTTAACTTATACATGACCTCAATTCTGTCTCCTTAGCAAGGACACAGCGAGACCCAGAGTAAATTTGTGAGCTACATTGTACATGTTCACTGACTACCGTAGGTAACAGTCAAATCGCCACCTCAGATCAGCGGTAGGAAAGCAGTTCCTGATTAATTTTAGGTGGCTGGTACTCATCTGCTGCAATGCTGCTGAAGTGGGATCTTACCTACCCGGCAGATACTTCAGACCAGTGAAATACAAGCAAAGCTCCAATTCCAGCCAGGGTTTTCCCTCTCAGACAGGCATTTCAATGGCATTTGTGGGATGCATTACACAAAGTATACTTATCTGCCTTTACCTTTGCCTCATTTTCTCTGCAAGTTGTCATTTCTGAAGGCACATGCCTTCAGAATATAAAGATGGAAGAGGGAAATCGTACTCTGCCTCTAAAAGGCAGCTGAATGGCATTGCCTGTTTTTCTCATTTTTCTCATTAATACAGACCATGTCTTCAGACTCTCCCTTCGGGGGATGGGGTTTATGAGATAAGTTCAGTTATCAGTTCCATTGCTACTTTTTGTTTTGTCTTAGATTTATGTATTACATTGGCTTTGTTTAACTCCACTCCTTTGATTTTATAGTTAGGCATTTTCCCCAGTTTAGGCAGTAAGTTACCTTTTAATTTTATTTTTTGATTATTTTGTTAGCCCTCATCTTTTTCATGTCTTGACATATGTATTTGTGGCACATGGACAGGAGCTACTAGATAGATGACAGACAGATGTGCTCCTGCTAAAAAGCCATTACTATTATTGTTGACGGCTGTCACTGTTGTTTATACTTTTCAAACTTTTCTTCTGACCACTATATAGCCACACATATGACAGATAAATAGTAAGTATAAAGAAAACTTTGATAAAATAACATAATCTTTAATTAGACGGTCTTTGGACACTGCCAGATGTGAATATAAATTCTGGTTCTGTCCCTTGCTAATTCAGTGATCTTGGGCAAATTTATAAGCTCAGTTTCAATTTGTTCAGCTTCATAATTCTTATCTCACTGTGAAGTTATAAGAAATAAACTGTAGGAGTGCCTGGGTGGTTCAGTCGGGTAAGTGTCCGACTCTTGATTTCAGCTCAGGTTGTGATCTCAGAGTCGTGAGATCGAGCCCCATGTCAGGCTCTGCACTGGGCGTGGAGCCTGCTGAAGATTCTCTCTCTTCCTCTTCCACTGCCTCGCCCCCCCCAAGAACAAGAAAGTATAAACAGTGTTTATTTTTTATAAATAAATAATATTTAAATACTTAGCACAATGATCTGAACACAGTACAGTAGGCATTGCTAATAGTGTGTTCAATATTCTGCATATTTTAATTAAATAGCTTAGAATTTACATTTATAAAACAGACATATTTCTAACATAAAATTAACATTTCAAATAGTTCTCTTGTTACTTAATTTTTAAAATAATGATATTTTTACTGTTTTTAACCAAACAACAAATTTAAAACATTTAGAGAAATATATAACCCTACAGTTGTATGGTACTTTATATTTTCCAAAATATTTGCATACTACTTGCCCATTCGATTCTCACAACAGCATGTGGGGGCAAGCAGGACAATGTGTTCACTTCCCCTTTGCTACTGACAAAGCTAAGACTCAGAGGAATTAAATGATCTCTTGTAGGAGCACACATTAAATGGAACCATTACTAGAAATGTTTGACCCCCAAACACCTCCTTCCTCTACTATATTTATTGAATAGTCTAGTCATTAACATATGGAAAACAGTTAAGAAATTATGTCTGTACAAATAGCTACATTATGCCAATTTTTTTTAAATCTTAAGAATGTACTAAGTGGGGGGCGGAGCAAGATGGTGGAGGAGTAGGAGACCTGGGTTTCGTCTGGTCTCAGGAATTCAGCTGGATGGGGATTAAACCATTCTGAACACCTACAAACTCAACAGGAGATCGAAAAAAAGAATAGCAACAACTCTCTGAACAGAAAAGTGACCGCTTTCTGGAAGGTAGGACGTGCAGAGAAGTGAATCCGAGGCAATATTCGGAAGGATAGACGGCAGGGCAGGGTGCCTCCGTCGGCACATCTGGCAAGTGATAGAGCCCTGGAGCACAAAATCGGAACTTTTAGAAGTCGGCTCCGCTGAGAGACTTTGCTCCAGTGGCTGAGTGGGGGGTGGAATCTTCGTGGGACAGTGTGGTCTCAGGTTGCCATAAACCATGATCCACGGCACAGTTGGGCCACTTCTCCTCCAGCAGGGACCCAACAAGTGGCAGATCCGGGGATACGCCCCCTTCCTCACCCAGAAGGAGCGGCGGGGAGTGCACCACAGGTATCTGCTGGGTTTGAAGACTCCACACTGAGTCGGATGCCAGAGAGAGAAATGCTCGGTCACAGGCCGGGTGAGCACAGAGTGCGGCCGCAGACCAGGGAGACGGGAGTGACTGACTGCTTTTCTCTGGGGGCGCACTGAGGAGTGGGGCCCCGAGTTCTGGGCTCCTCTGGGGCCGAGATTGGGAGGCCACCATTTTCACTCTCGTCCTCCAAAGCTGTACGGAAAGCTTGCAGGGAACAAAAGCTCCTGAGAGCAAACCTGAGCAGATTACTTAGCCCAGACTGGGGAAGGATGGGGCAATTCCGCCTCCGGCAAAGACATTTGGGAACCACGGCAACAGGCCCCTCCCCCAGAAGATCAGCGAGAACAGCCAGCCAAGACCAAGTTTACCGATCAATGAGAACGGCAGAACTCCAGCTCTAGGGGAATAATGTACATAGAATCTATGGCTTTTTTACCATGATTCTTTAGTCTTTCAAAGTTAATGTTTTTTTTAACTGTCTTTTTTTTTTTTTTGAATTTTTCTTTTTCCCT
>NW_028014793.1:0-760 GCF_054177405.1 Leptonychotes weddellii
AATCTCAGATCTGTACCTCTGAAACAAATAATGCAATATATGTTAAGGAAAAAAAAAGAAGAAGAAGGTAGCAGGAGGGGAAGAATGAAGGGGCGGAAAATCGGAGGGGGAGATGAACCATGAGAGACGATGGACTCTGAGAAACAAACTGAGGGTTCTAGAGGGGAGGGGTGGGGGATGGGTTAGCCTGGTGATGGGTATTAAAGAGGGCATGTACTGAATGGAGCACTGGGTGTTATACGCGAACAATGAATCATGGAACACTACATCAAAAACTAATGATGTAATGTATGGTGATTAACATAATTTTTTAAAAAATAAAATAAATTGGTTAAAATAAAAAAAAAAAAAAAAAAAGTTTATACTATTGCCATACTGTTACTGTGGGAATTTTGATTTTAATTGCTAAAAACAAGGGAGTGTTTTAAAAGGAATTCTTTTGAAAGGAATTCTTTTAAAAGGCAAATCATTGGGATCCCAACAGGAAATCTTAGAAGATTCTCTGTGTAAGGCACAGAACTGCTGTGGAGGGCTTAGGGTCCAGGAAACCTGAAATTACTACTTAGCTCTTTGAACAGTGCAGGTCACTTAACCTTTATGGGCTTTGGCTTTTCTTCTCTTTAAATATACATTTCAGGAAATAGATGTAAGTATACATATAAGGACATCTAAATTTACTTTTTGCTTTCCTAAGTTAACATTTACAGCGTATATAATGGAAACTAGAACTTAGTAGGACATTAATGTGGATAATTTTAAT
>NW_028014794.1:0-760 GCF_054177405.1 Leptonychotes weddellii
CTCCCTGAGGCCAGAGTCCATGGTCATTCAATGGGGAGAAACCACCTATGTCAGCATGTATTTTTGGAGACAATTCAGGCTGAAGACTCGACACTGGATGGGGGCTTCCCCTGTGTGCACAGCCCCGTGCCCCTGCTGGGAACCCAGGGAGACCCTGGGGAGGTCCCTGGGGAGAAGCCCACAGGGCGCTCAGGTCTCCCGCCCTCAGCCCTGTGGCCACACGGGGGCGCTGCGGCGCTCCGGTCCTGCACCGCCAGGGGGAGCACTGGGCTGAGCTGAGTCAGGCCCAGAGGGCTGACCTGCAGGCTGGGCATGGGGGAGGGGGGGGGAGGAAGGGGCCTTCTGAGCAGCCCTGGGAGCAGGTAGGTGCAGGGGTGGGGCTGGGATCCGAGGAGAGGAGCGTTCTGGAGCCCTGCCCCGTGTCTGAGTTTCCATCTGTCCTCCCCACAACCCCTCTCTCCAGCCCCTGGATGACAAGCCCAGGAAAACTGAAGAGTAGATCCTTGTTCCTCCTGGACTGATTCCCTCGCTGAGGGCTCTTTTACAAAAGACACTCCTTTATCTTAGAACAGTTGGAGATTTACAGAGAAGTGACAAAGGTAGTGCAGAGTCCCTGTGTGCCCCACACTCAGTTGTCCTGTCGTTAACACCAATCTCACCGTCATGCATTTGTCACAGCTAATGACCCAATATTCATACGTTACTACGGATCTCCACACGGGATCTGCTGTCATGGTTTTGTTTTCTCTCCCAAGACCCC
>NW_028014795.1:0-759 GCF_054177405.1 Leptonychotes weddellii
ATAAAGATTTTATTTATTTATTTGAGAGAGAATGAGATAGAGAGAGAGCATGAGAGGGGGGAGGGTCGAGGGAGAAGCAGACTCCCCGCCGAGCGGGGAGCCCGATGCGGGACTCGATCCCGGGACTCCAGGATCATGACCTGAGCTGAAGGCAGTCGCTCAACCAACTGAGCCACCCAGGTGCCCTGGACTCTTCTATTTTTTGAGGAAGTAACAGGAACACTTATACTCCCACACCTACAGTCACATGATTATGCTGCCAATTTTTTTTTAAAATCATTGTTCGTAATTAAATTTTCTCCCCCAGGAGGCCAAATGACGGTAGCACTGTGTCTTAAGTCATAACCCCTGTATTCGCAATAGGGATTAATTATAAAATGAGGAGTCAGAAGATAATCGCTTGCTGCTGTCCACAAAATCCTGTCACGTTTCCTATGGAGTCGGAGGGGTCCTTTTTACTCGGCTCCCTGGGAGATAGACCACACCTTCAAGAGCAGACTTCCCTGTCCTGCAGGAGGAGGAGGAAGTCTGGAGATGTGGGCCTGGGTGTCCTAACACTGGGTGATGTGTGTCCAACACACTCCCTTTGTTGGTGGCCCCACGGAAACCACCAGATGCAGCTGACTCCTGCGTAAAGAACCATGCTCCTGAGCACACATACACCGTGGAAGACTCCTTGCTCCTCCAAGCTCGCCGACCCCCTGCCTAGGAAGGGGGAGAAGAGTCACCGTCGAGGCTCTGTTGGCCCCCCCAACTGTT
>NW_028014796.1:0-759 GCF_054177405.1 Leptonychotes weddellii
CCTGAGTGTCTCCCAGTGGACGCCCACAGAGGCCATGTGGGGCTGCCTGTGTGTGGGCGCAGGGTGCAAATGGCTCCTCGGTGCTGGCTCTTGCCCTGGGCAGGAATGGCGGGGACCGTGGAGGACCGCTGGTGTGGTGACTCCGGGAAGGCGTGCGTCCTTATCTGCTGGTTGTGTTCCGAGAAATCCTTCCATGGTTTCAGGGTTCTGGGCACCCTACCCCTCCCTGTCCACGTCGCGGTGGCCACTTGCTGGCCACCGGCCCTGGCTTCAAGGTGTCTCGGTCCAGCGCTGCAGTCCCTGACTGGTGTGCCCCTGTGGTCTCTGGGTCCAAGGAGCGGCGCTCTCTAGGGCGTCTTCCCAGGGTCTCGAGGGTGTGCGTAGGCAATGATGCGCAGCCTGGACACACCTGCAGCACTTTGCTTAGCCCCCTGGGGATGGGGAGACCTTGTCTCCCTGGGCCCTCAGCTCCTGAGGTGAAGGTGTGTTCCCGGGAGGGTCCTTTTGACTGGGAGCCAGGGGACCCCCAATCCTGCTTTGGAGGGCAGGATCGAGACCTCTTCTTGCTACCCTGCATGCCAGGCAGGGCAGGGCAGGCCCCGAGTGTGCTGATGGCAGCCAGGAGCAGCGCCCTGGCCACTTGGGGAGCTGGTCAAACGTGCAGCTCTCCTTGGGTAACGTAGCTGTCCTCCTTTCCTCGCGTCTGTCACCATCATGGTGGCAGGCGTGCAGATCCACCAAGACAATGGTGCTGTTCCT
>NW_028014797.1:0-759 GCF_054177405.1 Leptonychotes weddellii
AGTGGCATAGAAGGGTACTGCTCACATCTTAAACTGACATTTCCAGTTCTTATATCTACTATTTGGAAGTGGAGATTAGGATGTGAACATTGGAAATGCCTCCTGTGTGTGTGTCTGTGTGTGTGTGTGTTTTAAGATGTTATTTATTTGACAGAGACAGAAAGCGAGAGCAGCAACACAAGCAGGGGGAGGGGGAGAGGGAGAAGCAGGCTTCCCGCCCAGCAGGGAGCCCGATGCGGGGCTCGATCCCAGGACCCTGGGATCATGACCTGAGCCGAAGGCAGTCGCTTAACCAACTGAGCCATGCAGGCGCCCCTCCTGTGTGCTCTAAAGGGACTGTTGGGCAACAGCTTTTGGGAAACCATTTTCTAGAATTCTACAATGTCCTCTCTTCTGTACTGAACACAATCCTGATGGAAAGTTAGAATCTACAGCAATACTCATTTTCCTTTTTCCTCATAAGCAGGTCTCATTCGGTCAAAGCCAGACCTGATAATATTTTTGGAGCAAGAGAAGCAGCTCTGGGATGTGAAGAGAAAGGAGACAGTAGCCTTTTATCGAGGTAGGTGGGAATGAATGAGGCAGATGACAGGGGAGGTCCAAATCTGAAGGAGGAAGGTAGGTGTGGTTCGAGTAGCTCTCCTTGAATGAAAATCAGTTGGAGGCGCCCAGTTTTATTTCTCTCTCTCTCACAAAGAGACATCTGCTAGCCAACATTCTCATGCTCTTACATTCTCTAGGGATTCTCCTTCAGCTCCA
>NW_028014798.1:0-759 GCF_054177405.1 Leptonychotes weddellii
AAGAGGCTGTCATATCATCTTACAGATGCTGCTACCAAAAACAAAGGTTCAGAACTCTGACCATTTTTTACAAAATCAAAAGATCAGAAGGTGGGAGTGGGAGGCAAGGAAGGATTTTAGATTCCGAGAAAGCCAGTTACCTGGTTTATTTATGTCTTGTGTTACTCTCACTGCCACCACCAGTAACAACAGGAGCATGCCACCGACACCACCACCACCATCATCCTATCATCACCATTAACAACAACATTATCATCACCACCATCACCACCACCACCATCATCCTCACTATCATCACCATTAACGACATTATCACCACCATCACCATCGTCACTGTCACCACCATCACCAATAACATTAGCACCACCACCATCACCATCATTGTCACCACCAACATCACCATCACCACCACCATCACCATGATCACCACCACCATCACCATCACCAACACCATCATCATCCTCACTATCATCACCATTAACAACATTATCACCACCACCATCACCATCGTTACCACCACCACAGGCACCATCAGGACCACCACCATCACCACCACCACCGTCACCACCAACATCACCATCACCAACACCATCATCATCCTCACTATCATCACCATCATCCTCACTATCATCACCATTAACAACATTATCACCACCATCACCATCGTCACTGTCACCACCATCACCAATAACATTAGCACCACCACCATCACCATCATTGTCACCACCAACATCACCATCACCATCACCACCACCACCA
>NW_028014799.1:0-759 GCF_054177405.1 Leptonychotes weddellii
GGAGGGGTGGACGAACCATGAGAGACAATGAACTCTGAAAAACAAACTGAGGGTTCTAGAGGGGAAGGGGGTGGGAGGATGGGTTAGCCTGGTGGTGGGTATTGAGGAGGGCACATTCTGCATGGAGCACTGGGTGTTATGCACAAACAATGAATCATGGAACACTTCATCTAGAACTAATGATGTAATGTATGGGGATTAACATAAGAATAAAAAAAAAAAAAAGAGCAAAAAAAAAAAAAGTGCATGCTGTCCTTACACTGTGTGCTATCTTGACATCCAAAAATAATCATGACCAAGGGCAGTTTCTTTATTGTGTAGCATATTGAATGTGATTATAGAACCTCTCCAGGACAGAATATAAATAGGGCACTTTTTAAATTTTTTTTTTAAAAGATTTTATTTATCTGACAGAGAGAGCACAAGCAGAGGGAGAGGGAGGGAGAAGCAGGTTCCCTGCTGAGCACGGAGCCTGATGTGGGACTCGATCCCAGGACCCTGGGATCATGACCTGGGCCGAAGGCAGCCGCTTAACCAACTGAGCCACTCAGGCGTCCCTAAATTTTTTTTTTACAGAATTTGTTGGATATTTTAAAAACTTACCCAAAGAAAACATGAAATTATTTTTGTTCCTGAATTGATCATGATTTGATTTTTGTTTACTATACCCTCCAAACTAATGGTCTGAAAGAGGTATTCGACTTTCCAAATTTCCCCAGTCTTTATTCATAGATTTCACATCATGTAGAAAGTTGGAGA
>NW_028014800.1:0-759 GCF_054177405.1 Leptonychotes weddellii
AGGACAATTCCTTCTCTTGTTGCAGAAGTGAATCAGTCTGTAATTCTTTTTGTTGTAGTTTTTCATGTTCCTGTTTTTCAAGAGTAAGTTTCTCCTTTAAGTTTTGCATTTCAGAATTTAGAGTTTCATCCTGTACTCTATCCCTGTTGACAAGGTCTTCTTTTTCTTTTTCGAGCAGCTGACACTTAGCATTCAGGTCTTCTACTTGTTTAGAAAGTAAAACATTTTCCTCCAGAGACTGCTTAAGGCTTACAACTTCATGATTCTTTTCTTTCAAATTTTCTTCTAACTGGGCAATATCTAGCTTGTATTTTTCCACTTGATCTGATGCACAACTAATTTCTTCGATGTATTCTAAGAGTTTTTCTGTTTCGGATTTTTCATCAATCTTTTCCTTCTCTATCGAAACAAGTTTCCCCTCAAGTTGTGCTATTTTCCCCTGAGACTCCTCAAGATTCTTCTGAGTGACCTGCAGCTTCACCTCCATGCCATCCTGTTTAGCCATCATACTCCTCATCTTTGTTTCTCTTTTGTTTCTAAGTTTCATTAACTCGAGGCTTAGAATTCTCATAGTCTTCTGGTTACTATCTTCAGAAAACTTTGATTTTAGTAGCTCATTAGTCCTGGTTAACTCAATAAGCTGTTTTTCTAGTGAAGCATTACTTGCAGAGAGAGATGTTTTCTCCCTGACTGTAGCATTTAGCTTGGCCTCCATTTTCTCCAACTCAGCTTCCAGATCCTGGATCTGCTTGTCCTGAG
>NW_028014801.1:0-759 GCF_054177405.1 Leptonychotes weddellii
AGCCCGATGCGGGGCTCGATCCCAGGACCCTGGGATCATGACCTGAGCCGAAGGCAGACACTTAACGACTGAGCCACCCAAGCGCCCCTAGAAGTCTTATTTCTAAATAAATTCTGTTTGTTCTTTTATATTTTTGATGGTATTTTTAATTTTTATTTTTTTAAGATTTGAGAGAGAGAGAGAGAGAGCAGGGGAAGGGTAGAGGGGGAGAGAGAGAGAGAATCTCAAGCAGATCCCATGCTGAGTGTGGAGCCCCACGCAGGGCTCGATCCCACTATTCTGAGATCATGACTGGAGCCAAAATCAAGAGTCAGACACTCAACCAACTGAGCCACACAGGCACCACTGATGGTATTTTAAATGGACTTAAAAAAACCCCCAAAAAACAGCTTTCTCAGGATTGCTCTATTTGGGGTCTTTTGTGGTTCTGTATAAATTTTAGGTATTTTTCCCTATTTCTTTTTTTTTTTTTAAAGATTTTATTTATTTGTATGACAGAGAGAGACACAGCGAGAGAGGGAACACAAGCAGGGGGAGTGGGAGAGGGAGAAGCAGGCTTCCCGCTGAGTGGGGAGCCCGATGCGGGGCTCGATCCCAGGACCCTGGGATCATGACCTGAGCTGAAGGCAGACATTTAACGACTGAGCCACCCAGGTGCCCTCCCTATTTCAATTAACAATACCATTGGAATTTTGATAGGGATTGCATTGAATCTGTAGATTTGGGTATTATGGACATTTTAACATTAGTAATTCTTCT
>NW_028014802.1:0-759 GCF_054177405.1 Leptonychotes weddellii
GCTATGATATCAGCACTTGGAAGGGACGGGCCCCTTAATCAGAAAGGCAGCATGACCTTGCCTGTTTTATGACGGTAATGTCTCAGAGGCATCATGTTTCCTTTTCAGAGCTTTAACATCTAGATTCTGAGTTTCAAAATTGAAATTTGACTTTTTTTTATCTTAAAACCTAAAAAGCATCACATGGTATTGTTTAGTATGCCGTGAATGTGTGTGTGTGTGCACGTGTGTGTGTAGATGGACAGAGGGGGACTTCTTTTCACAATACCAACATGACTGTATTGTTGGTTGAACATTGAGTTCTATATGTGTGGAAAGAAATTATGATACTATTTGCTGAAAGATAAATAAGGAGAAAGTAAAATTTTAAGTAAAGCTAGAAATAAATATATTATTGTATACTTGTCATCATGAAAAACCCAGGGATTCAGGATGTGGATAATAACTTATAAAGAGAGAAGTAGAATAAGGAAATGAATTCTTTGTCTTCCTAATATTACAAGAGAAATAAGATAAAAAAAACCAATGTATTTACTCTTTTCTGAAGTACTTCTGCATTTGAAAATAGCCAGATTTATTTTCCATCCAGTAGAGAGCAGCCAAAGCCCATGATGCTCTTGTAAAATCCATGCCTCAGAATTCCAGGCACAGGACTGTTCACACTGTATCATTTCATCCAGGTCCTAGCTGAGTAAGGGCCTTCTAGAACACTGGCCTTGTTTCCCGTATACCACATTCCTTCTCACACTTGTCCTTTGT
>NW_028014803.1:0-11493 GCF_054177405.1 Leptonychotes weddellii
AAACTGAGGGTTGCTGGAGTGGGGGTGGGGAGGGATGGGGTGGCTGGGTGATAGACATTGGGGAGGGTAGGTGCTATGGTGAGCACTGTGAATTGTGTAAGACTGTTGAATCACAGACCTGTACCTCTGAAACAAATAATACATTATATGTTAAAAAAAAAAAGAAGATAGTAGGAAGGGTAAAATGAAGGGGGGGGAATCGGAGGGGGAGATGAACTATGAGAGACTATGGACTCTGAGAAACAAACTGAGGGTTCTAGAGGGGAGGGGCGTGGGGGGATGGGTTAGCCTGGTGATGGGTATTAAGGAGGGCACGTACTGCATGGAGCACTGGGTGTTATACGCAAACAATGAATCATGGAATACTACACCAAAAACTAATGATGTAATGTATGGTGATTAACATAATAAAAAAATTTGATAAAAACTATTCTGTTACAGATAGAACCTGAAGTCCATTTGTTTTCTTCACATATGAAGTATAAGAATCTTAGGGGTGAGGAAACATATCACACACTTCTAAAATTCTTAGGTTACCTAATCTCATATCACAGTTTCTGCTCTAAACGTTTTTGTTTTTGTTTGGTTTGTTTTTGTTTTGTTTTTTTGATTGCTTCATTTGGACTTGAATAAGGGCAAAAACTGCAGACAGCAGTTGAGAGCAAAGCACTGTATGATACAGAACCTCAGTTAAATCCAATGTTTAGGTAGTGAAGGACTAATCCAGGATTTCCTTCAGGTAGTTGGATCTGTGGGAATCATCGTGCAGTGAATTAAGATTTTCTGATGCCTCTCTGTATACATTTCATCAGGCAATATGGGGCAGGAATGACAATTCCTTTTAACATTGCATTTGTGACTCAAATAGAAATATGATCTACTTTCCTGAGGGGCTTCCGAAAACTTCACTCATAACAGATGAGGAAACTAAGAATCATAAAAGATAAAAAAGTGGAGTATAGAGTTAACTGTCATTGAGTCAACACTGAGAATAATTGTGCAGGTTTCTACACACAATGTATGTTTTAATTCTCACAGTAATTTTCAGAGAGATTTTTTTATTTCTGTTTCTCGGGTAATAATGAAATTGTGCTGGGACTTGAATGTATCTTTCAGTTTATGCTCCAGTGCAGGTGTACAAGAATCACAAAACTGCTGATTGAAAACAAATTTAAGACGCTCTTTGTGATGTAAAAGAACTGAGTACCAATGTGTGCTTTGGACCAACTCTCCCCTTCCCTAAAGGTATAAATAAGCATTTTCAAATGTTCCTATACTGCATATAGACCTTGAAGATTTCTTGGAAAATGATACCATAAATCTAGGAAAATATAAATCTGATACCACATGCTATCCAATATTTTTCTCTTATGTTTTATGCTATTTAAAGTTAAATTGTTCCCATTTGACATATATCAGCACAGTGAACTACAGCAGGTACTTTAAAACAACAGAAATAAAAAATGTATTTAAAAATTACAGGCAGTCTAAGAATATGTTCACTGAAGTCAGATGGTCAAAGGATTTACTGCATCATAACCTTAAGAATTTGGTCTTTTCATAAAACCATAACCAACATGAAAATGGGAAAAAAAATTTTTATAGTGCATAAAAATAGTTTTACTAATTTCAAGTAATGAAATCAGTAGAGATTGTATCTTTGATTATGAAGTAGGATAACGACCTTTGAATTTCCCACATGTGCTTCAACTGCACAATTAGATCCTGATTAGGTGTGCATGTGAGGGAACCCGAGGAGAGAGAGACATAAGGATGGAAAACTTTGTCACATTCTGGACTTCAAGACTGATTTGCTCCTCCGTGTACTAAGTAAATATTATAATGGGAGAACCATCTTCTCCAGGGAAACTTTAACACAATTAAGTCTGTAATTTCACCAGGTCAGGCAAGGAACCTTGACTGTTAGTAGAGAAGGCTTGACCTTGCAGCCATTTTTTTTCTTCTAAGGTTTTAAGCCTTTCCTGCTAAGATACAGCACTCCAAAATCATAAAGTTATTGACACTGAACTCTTCCCTGGTGATTATACTTGCAAAGGTCTAAAGTGATCACGGCTGTTCCAAATGAATGCCACACAGGCCTAATTTAGCAAACAAAACCTGAGATTTATATAGGCCCTCATCAGGGAAGTCGAGGTAAACTAACATATTACCTCATTTACCAAAACACAGCACCAAAAAAATGTTTTCTAAGAAAGCAAACAAATACAAAAACATTCCATTCTTGCAAACACATTAAGTATTTATATATAAGTTATAAACTACCACATTTTCTCTAATTTCTCTTTTAAATATCAACAATCATCAGTGAAATATAAAGAAATAACTGGTAATATGATTCTAGCATCATCTTCACTATTTTCAGATAACTGGTTTTTTGGCTGTTGTACTTCATATTTTATCCTAAAATTTCTTTTAAGGAACTAATTTCATTTTAAAATCCTTCAGAGAAGGAGACAAACCATAAGAGACTCTTAATCTCAGGAAACAAACTGAGGGTTGCTGGAGTGGAGGGGGGTGGGAGGGTTGGGGTAGCTGGGTGATGGACATTGGGGAGGGTATGTGCTATGGTGAGTGCCACGAATTGTGTAAGACTGATGAATCGCAGACCTGTACCCCTGAAACAAATAATATATTATATGTTAATAATAAAAAATGAAACCACAAAAAAATAAATAAAATAAATAAAATTCTCATGAGATGTAGGCATATCATACATTTAGCCTTTCTCACTAGTACTTATTTTTTTAAAGATTAACTGTTTGAAATTTCAACCTTTGTGTCTATGGGATACACAAATTTTCCTCAAGATAATCCTCCAAACCCCTGACATTTGAATCATCCACACGTTGTTGTCTTACTACATTTTCTCTTTTCCACATGGACCTCTCTTCTCTAAAATACCATGCTACCTACCTCATTAAATCTCTATCCTATTTCTTCTTTTTTTTTTCTCCTTTCTGACTAAACTTATTGAAAGTGTGGTTTATGTTCATTATTTTTTTTCAATCTGACTCATTCCCAGGATAATTTTGTTTATATGTGGTTCTTTTTTGTTGAGATCAGCAATCGCTTCTTAATTACCAAAAACTGACCTGTTATTCGTCCTATCCTATTGACCATTTTCTTATCATGTAAAATCTCTGCTCCCTTAACTTTTGCCACACTATCCTCCCATGGCTCTTCTCTTCACTTTTATAACCATTCTTTTGTCATCTTGTTAACGTACTCCTTATCCTGCGACCGTTTAAGGTTTATGTTCTAGAGGGCACTGCCTTTGGAAGTCTCTTTACCACAAGTGCCTTTTTCAAATTCTTTTTATAGGCAGATACCTTGCAAAAACCTATTTACCAAGGCTCTAATTATCTACTGAATATCTCCACCAAGGCTCTAATTATCTACTGAATATCTCCACCAAGACAGTCTTTAGAAACCCACAACATGCTGATTTCCTCAAAGGCATTTGATTCCATAGTCTTTATATTTCCCCTGTACTTCTCAAACATCTCATATATAACACAAATCATTACATTCCATTTCACTAGTACACCATTCCATATCACCACTGGTAGAAATTCTGACAACTGCACACTATCCCAATTCCAGGGACTATCCACACTGCATCTACCACCACCAGTGATGTGACATTCAGCTACATTGCTAGACATTCAGCTCAAAATCCCATTTCAGAGTCTGCTTTTCCAGACTCTATCAACTGTTACATATCCAGTTTCCTGAGATGAGATTCTGAGACAAAATTCGTGTAAAAGAACTTTAATGAAAAAGGCTCTCTGAAACATCACTTTTCAGAGATATGGGCTGCCCCAAGAAAGTGGTGTGACCTTGAGTAAGCCCCAGAGGGGGATTCAGTTGAGGTCTGTCAGATGACAATGTTCCCAGAAGCTATGGAATGAGTGCTTTTTTTCCTGGAGAGCATTTCCCTACCAGTTTTATCCCTCTCTCAAACTATGTCCACCATATCCTTGTCTCCAGATCTACCTGAGGGAGCTCTAAGATAGTTCTATTATAAAACAGGAAGCACTCTCAAAATGTCTACCATTAATCTAACAAGCATTACAAGAATGCGGAGGAATGTAGTGAAAAGTGCAGGTGCCTGGAGTCAAAAGAGCTGGGTTAAAGTTGTCTCCATAATTTAATAAAGTTGTCTCCACAACTCAATAAAGTTATCTCCATAACTTAAAAAATGAACTTGAGTAGAGCTCCTAATCTTTCTATCAATTTTCTTACCTATCAAACTAAGAAGAAGAATAATTCATTTCAGTGTATCTCATAGGGGTAGTAAGCTATTAAATGAGATAAAATTTTGCAGAACTTCTTACATTACAGGGCTTACACATATTATCTAAACATAAAAAGCCATTATAGAAAATTCTATGAAACAAACTAAGTAGTTTTAAAAATAGTTTTGTTAGATTAGTACCTGCTAGATTTTTTTGCCAGCCTACAAAATATGAACATATAAGGAGAGGCCTGAAATCTTTGTAGAAAATTTAGAAATAGAAGGTTCTGTAAGAACTCAAGAGAAATTATGTTTCAATCTTAGTTTCACCATTTTAAAATGTACTTTTAGATAAATCATTTAATCTCTCAATATCTCAATTTCCTCACTGGTAAAGTAATAAAAATAATATTAAATTGTTCATATAAGATCTGCTTTCTCTGGCATGTAAGAAATATTCAATTATTAGTCATTCACTCAATAAATATTTATTGAGCAACTACTATGTGCTGATCATTGTTCTGGGTATTAATAGCTATTTTTGGTTTTGCTATTATTATTTTTATTATTAGTCCTTATTATTTTGCCATATGAATACAGAAAAGGAAAAGGAAAATGTCACATCTACTTATTTACTTCCTGGTCTACCTTAAACTTTTGGGTCTTTAGCAGAGTAATTTCTACAAGAAATTCTCAAATTTTATTCCACCCAAAACATGACATTCCATGAAATTGGGCAAAGTTTCCTGCTTGTACAATGAATAAATAACTAGTTATTAAAATTGGAAAAATGCTACATTTATTTCATTTTCTGCTTGTTTGGCTTCCTTAAATACCTGACAGTAGAGCACAGGAGTATAATGAGCAGGCCTCAAGACTTGAGCGTAGTGACTTGGTGTAAAGTCTTCTGCTGGGTGACCTTGGAAAAGTTATTTGATCTCTTCTGCTTCAGTTTATTTATCTACAAAATGAGAAAGAATACTAGTAACCACTTTTTAAAGTTGTTGTGGGAATGAATGAGTTAGTATGTACAACATGCTTAGAATAGAGCCTGGCCCAAAATCAGCACTCGCCAAATGTTTCCTGTTTTTAACATGGTACTAGAAGGTAATAGAAGATGGTCTCTACTACACACCTATGTGAATACTCTTATTTTAAGTTTATTCAATGGGACAGTATTCCATTGAGTCCCACAAAGATTACCATGATCCCCAGATATTCCAGCATGATTTCTTTAGTTATCAATTAGATGAGAGTTCAGACTTCCTTTCTTCACTAGCAATGCCAACAACATAAAATTATGCGTCTTCACATCTTAGAGAGTGAAGGCTACGTGGGTGAAAACCAGCAAATACAATTATTCAATATTCTTCAGTTTTTCCTTTTAATCAGAACAATATTTCTATAAGACAGAGACTGAAAAAGGACACAATTTTGGTTGTAGATCTCCTTCCAGAGGGACATTTGCTGTAATGACAGTAAAGATGTAAAAAAGAGAAACTGAAAACCATCTGATAAAACATCCCAGTTGAACATTATACATATTTCAATAATATTAGATCTCACTATCTCTCAGTCTTGTTTTCATTCCTTTTCCTTGTTAACACTATTTCTACATCAATAGGTTAATAAAATATTTTTATACTTGGTTATTTGTTCCATTGTTTTATCTTTACTTTACCATTCTGTGTACGTTTTTATTGACCTCAGAACTACTTACCACTATGCTCTTCTCAGTATACACTACTGTGGTCAGTGTTGAAAGCTACAATTAATAGTGTCTCAATCTCTTTTTTATTATTATTTGCATACTTCCTTAGTCTCATTATATCAATCAGTTGTTAAAGTTTATGATAGCTAACTTTTGTTGAATTCATATTATATGTTGAGCATTGTACAATGCACCTTACATGTTATTTATTATTCAAAAAAATCCTTTGAAGTCAGTACTACATCTCCCATTTGCAGTTAATGAAACTGATGCTCAGAGAATTTAAATAACTTCACTCATGTTCATATAGCTGGTGAGTATCAATAGTACTATTCAAATCAAATTATGTTTTTCACCATAGCTGAGCACTGTATGGTCCTCCTTTGAGAATTCAATATTTTACGGAAAAAATCACCCCTCAGATTAGATCATCTCCTCTTGCTATATTTTTTTTTAGTATTTCCCTATAACAGTAAAAACACATTGGGTGAGGGGTGCCTGGGTGGCTCAGTTGGTTAAGTGTCTGCCTTTGGCTCAGCTCATGATCCCAGGGTCCCGGGATCGAGCTCCACAGCGGGCTCCTGCTCAGAAGGGAGCCTGCTTCTCCCTCTCCCTCTGCCTGCCTCTCACCTCTCTCACCCCCTGCTTGTGCTGTCTCTCTCTGCCAAATAAATAAATAAAATCTTAAAAAAAAAAAAAACAAAGAACACATTGGGTGAAAAGATTCCGTCTCTTTTATTCATCCTTGTTTTTCTAGCACATAGCACAGTGTCTGGCATATAGGAAACACTCAATAAGTATATATTGAATGAATAAATGGATACTGATAAATTTTTGAAAGATTCCTTTTTGCCTAATAATTGAGATCTGAAGAGGAAGAAATGCTTTACTTCTATGTGTCTAAAGGAATGGTCAGGCCTTCCACTGTAACAACACAGGGGGAATCAATCACAGCTGAGAATTAAGTATAAAGTAAATGAGTATAATATTTACTTTAAAATAAGACAAAATTTTCTTTTCTGAAATAATTATAGACTCCCAGGAAATTGCAAGAATAGTACATAAAGTCCCATGAAAAATTTTTTTAAGATTTTATTTATTTATTTGTCAGAGAGAGAGCAAGCGAGTGAGCACAATCAGGGGGAGTGGCAGGCAGAGGGAGAAGCAGACTCTCCGCCTATCTAAGAGACTGATGTGGGGCTTGATCCCAGGACTCTGGGATCATGACCTGAGCCAAAGGCAGATGCTTAATTGACTGAGCCATGGAGGCATCCCATATTTTTTTTAATTATTTTATTATTTTTTTTTACATATAGAGAGGATTTTTTTCTTTTTTTATGTTCAATTAGCCAACGTATAATACATCATTTTTAATAACATATAATATATGGTCATTATAGAGGATTTAAGGAAAAATAACGGTATAAAACCAAAATAATGATTTTTCTCCGTTATGACAGCAAACAGCAACCACTGCTGATATTTTAGTGCATTGCCTTCCACAACTGTCTATGTGTAAGCATTTCTACAAAATTGGAATCAAACTGCATATAATTAGTATCCTGATATTTTCACTCCATATTATGACATGAGCTTTTTCTTATTACATAAGTGTATTACATTACATCCTAATCAGGATCACTTCAAATGAATTTCTCACAAATAACTTAATCATTTGATTATCTGGTGGTATTTAATTTGTTCTTAATTTTATTATTATAAATAATGCTACAATAAACAGTTTGAAAAATCACCTATGACAGAGTTTGTTTCTCTAGGGTAGATTCCTTGATGGTGAAATATTTGATAAATAATATGATTATCTTAAATATTCTTGATTTGTACTGACAAATTTATTTCCATAAAACTTTAGCCAGTTTATTTTTATATAAGAAGTTTATGAGGATGATTATGTCAAATGATTCTTATAAAAAGTAGCTATTATACCTTTTAAAAAAGTTTTGCTCATTTGATAAACAAAAAGTCATATTTTAACCACTGTTAACTGAAAACCACAGTATCAATGATGGGGCTTGCCTTGTCCTGGAGCCAGCAAAATAGTGTATCTGGGGTCAGAAAGTCAAGCTGAACCTGAAACTACAATATGGGGCGGGCAGACACCCCAGGATTCCCTTCAGGGACTATTTCATCATATTCCTCTACACATTCAAGATTTCTGAAGGACAGTACTATAGAACATCCCAGAAAAATCAGACACCGGAGAGTCAACTTGAGGCCATTGGATAGTGTCAGGCCACTGATTAGAACAAAGATAGAAACCCAATCTTGTATAACCAGGTCTTTGTGAAGAGTAGCTCTTAGCAATGATGGGCACAGCTGCATCCTAGGAA
Organism: Leptonychotes weddellii; assembly: GCF_054177405.1. Taxonomy (NCBI): domain Eukaryota; kingdom Metazoa; phylum Chordata; class Mammalia; order Carnivora; family Phocidae; genus Leptonychotes; species Leptonychotes weddellii. The sequence continues at coordinate 8,321 of NW_028014803.1, forward strand.
CAAACACTCCAGAAAAAGGTGCCCCAAGTCAACCAGCTCTCCAAAAGAATCCATATTCCTCTAGCTGCTCTAGGCTCTTAAGTTGGGGATCTTCCATTGCATAGGGAACCTATCCATAATCAACTCAGCCTGCTGACCTAGTGTGGTCATTGCCTGTCATCCATCTGCAGATAGCATCCACAACTCAAGCCAGCCCAGCTCCTTAGGCTCCCATGTGGGGCTATCTGGGGGGTTATCTCTAGATGGGACCTCCACTGCAGCTTCCTTTAATCTCCCTTTAGTTTCATGTAGAGACACCTTCCATCATTGGGCTAGAGCAAGATACCCATATCATGCCAAATGAACCTCTGGGGCTTCAACTAGGAATTACATCAGAGTAGATGTTCACATAGGAGGAACAATGTTTCTCTATTGAAACTGGCCTTCCAGTTCAGTATTTGCATATCCAAACTTTCCTCCACGACTGTGCCCATCACCAAAACTGGCCCCTACCTTTACCCCGTCACCAATTCCCCAATTACCCCCACCCACAATGAAGTCTGCTGCCACGGTTTTGGAAACCACCCCATACAGTCTAGCCAGGGTTTACTGTGAGTTCTGCCTGGATACATCTGTTTTAAATTTAACTTCATTTATATAACTCAGATATATTTATCAACTTCAGTAATATATACTCCTCAGTTTATGGATGCTTATGATTAATTCAGGAAAGGTCTCTCCTTTACTTTTTAATTAACCCCCAAAACAATGCCACCAGTCACCTACCAAATTACATTTTATAAAGATTCATAATAATGTACCTATATAGGAGAACTTCTATTCCTGCTGTGAAAAATAACTGCCTTGGACTTCATACCATAAACAATTATAAAAAGACATAAATGCATACTAAATAACTCTTTTCAGACATTTGACTAATACAGAGTTGGGACTACTGAGAAAAAGAAAACAAAGTGAGCTTTAAAATCATCCTTATTTTCTACACCATTCCAGTCTGTGAGAAAAAGACAGGGAACACAAGCAGAAAATGTTATTCACACTGAGCTGAGAAGACAGATCAGAGGTAGGGAGAAAAACTAAGGTAGTTGAGATTTATGGGGAAAGTATAAGAGAAAAAGGGAGATCAGTAGAGATAGCTCCAGAAATTGGTAAAATTATCCCCTTGAGCCTGTCCATTGCAATATATATGGTGAAACTCCAAGAAGCTAGGCAGAGACAGGGAACTTATAAACTGAACAATTCCTAGAGCTCACACTACACTAAGACATAGTCAAATTCTAAAAAACCATAGTGAAGAGACCTTATGGAATACCCAGGAAATTCACTATAGACTCCCACAAGAGACATGCCTGAAGAGTAAGGCTAAATTAAATCAGTCTTGGAGTAAAGGCTAATCTAGACTTGCCATAAGAGTTCTTAAAATCAAGCCTTAAAACAATCAACTGATCCACAAGTTATACACCTGCAAACTGCAACAAAACTCAATTCTCTTTTAAAAAGACAATAAAATACAGACACTCAAAAATGTAATATTTACAAAGATAAGGATCCAATAAAGTATTGTTAGACGTGTGAAAAAGCAGCAGGAAAATCTATAACATGGAGAAAAATTAGTCCATAGAAACAGATTCAAAAATGACAGAATGATGATATAACGTATGGTGATTAACATAATAAAAAAATTTTTTAAAATGACAGAATGATTGGATTAGCTGAGAAGAAATTTTAAATAGTTACTATAAATATGTTCAGGGACTTATGAACATAATGAGTGAAGAAACAAAATATATGATATAGAACCAAATGAAATTTTTAGAGTCAAAAATTAACATACCTGAAAAACTCACTGAAAACATTGGTTGGACTAAACAGAAGATAGGACAGTACAAAAGAAACTATCACCAAACCTAAAAATAAAAGTAAAAGCTGTTCGTATGAACCACACAAATAAAAGACTGAAAAGGTAAACAGAGCCACAGTGACTGGGGTGCTAATATCAAGAAGTCTAACATATGTGTAATGAGAATGACAGAGGAGAAAGAGGGGAGAAAAATTGATAAAATATCCAAAATGTTTTAAAATTTGATGAAAATTGTACCCCAACAGATCAAAGAAGGTAAATGAAATCAAAACAAGATAATCACAAAGAAAAACACACTAAGGCATATCATGATCACACACAGTACAGGCCAGAAGACAAAGCAATGAGATCATTAAAATGCTGAAAAAAAAAGAAAACAACAACCTGTCAACCTAGAATTCAATATATAGTAAAAATATATTTTAAATATAAGTGTCAGAAAAACAAACACTAAGAGAATTTGGTGCCTGGGGGCATACCTGCACTATTAAAAGAGCTGAAGAAACTTCTTCAGAATAAGGGAAAATGATATTAAATGAAAAGCTTATGCAAAGAAATGTAGATTACTGGAAATGATAATTATCTGGATAATTTTAAAAAGACTTTACTATTTTTTATATTTCTTTAAAAGGAAATTGATTAAAGTCAAAATAATAACATACATATAAAATAATAAATAATATATATAAGATAATATGTTGTGGGTTTGGGTTTCAAAATATATAGAGAAGCAAAATATATTAGAATAAATGGAAATACATTGTTTCAAGGATACAGAATTGTATGTGAATTGTTACATTATTACAAAAATAGATTGTGGTATGTTAAATAGATACGTTGTATACTCTAAAGCAACCACTAAAAACAAACCAACCAACCAAATAGGTTATAGCTAATAAGCTGTAGCAGCTGGATTATTCTTATAATTAAAGTCATTGGCTCATCTTGTTATTAGTGTTTGATCTTTGTTGAATTCTTTTTTTTTTTAAAGATTTTATTTATTTATTTGAGAGAGAGAGACATAGTGAGAGCAGGAACACAAGCAGGGGGAGTGGTAGAGGGAGAAGCAGGCTTCCCGCGGAGCAGGGAGCCCGATGTGGGACTCGATCCCAGGACCCTGGGATCATGACCTGACCCGAAGGCAGACACTTAACGACTGAGCCACCCAGGTGCCCCTGTTGAATTCTTGATCGTAGGAATTTATGTTCTCTATAAGACGTAAGCCGGTGTTCCTCAGCTTGTCATAACTTTACTCTTGTCTTTATATTTCTGAATCTATCTGTTTGGATCATTCTTGTCTAACAATGACTTG
>NW_028014804.1:0-759 GCF_054177405.1 Leptonychotes weddellii
GGAAGGAGGAAGGAAGAAAAGAAAGAGAGCCTTCTGGTTTCTTCTTATAAGGTCACCAATCCATGGTGAGGGCACCACCCTCATGACCTCATCTAAACCTAATGACCTTCCAAAGGTTTACCTCGATACAAATACATTGGGAGTTAAAGTTTCAACATATGGATTTGGGGGGAATACAAGCATTCGGTCCATAGCAATATATAAACAGCATCTTTTAATTTACATAATATTTTATAGCATACTCAGCACCTACAGATTTTACATTAAATTGAAGGATACATTGAATAACCATTGAAAAAACTCAGGTTTCTCCTTTCCTAAATTAGAACAAAACAAAACAAACAAAAAGTAGTTCTTCCCTACTGTGTTTCCCTGCTGTGTGTCTCCTTTACCTTTATACACATCACTTCATTTCTGGTCACCAAATGTGTTGAGGTTTGTCCCCACACCAAGGCATTTTCCATGATACAGCTGGGTATCCTATAATTTAACTCAATTCTGACACTATTTACTTGCAATAGAGTCAGATCCCACAGATTAAGGGCTCAGTCTCACAAGACTGCTCCCCACCACACTTCAGAGACCAACTGCAATAGTAGGTCCCTAGGTTGCCTGCAACATCTGTTCAATTTAGGTTTAAATTGGTGGTTCCCACTAGACCTTCTTCAAGTTCTATTAATTTGTAAAGCAGCTCACACAACTCAGGGAAACATTTGTTACATTTACCAGTTTTTGTTTTTTTACTTTTTACAATTTTTT
>NW_028014805.1:0-759 GCF_054177405.1 Leptonychotes weddellii
TGAGAGAGAGAATGAGAGAGAGAGCACATGAGAGGGGGAGGGTCAGAGGGAGAAGCAGACTCCCTGTCGAGCAGGGAGCCCGATGCGGGACTCGATCCAGGGACTCCAGGGTCATGACCTGAGCCGAAGGCAGTCGCCTAACCAACTGAGCCACCCAGGCGCCCTAAACACTGTCTTTTTAAGAGAAATAATTTTAAAGGCAGAGAAAGAACATCCACCCACTACAACTAAGGCTCCATAGGGTCCTCAGGATGCTAATAGTTTTCAATCTACTACTTGAGCAATGCATATTCATTCTTATAAGAGCTATGAATTAATTTCTCCAAATATTTGGGGAAAATTAAAATTCTAGGGATATACCACAATGAGTCTATAGTTTTTTCCCTGAGTGTCATGCTATTAAATATCATTCTGAGAAGCATAGCACTGAACAAAGTATCTTTCTAGGTAAAACTGGTTACATTGGAATTCTGGCCAAGTTGATTATCAAGTTTTAGATTAAATTAGTTTTAATAGATTTCATCTTATCACAAGTATTTTTTGAAGAATATCCTTTAAGAACTCTAATTTAAGAATACAATGAAAATGGGTTCACTGTACTATTTGAATGAATACATTTTTGTAGGCTTAAACATAATTAGGATTAACAAAATGAATATTGAGACAAAAAGGTATTTTAATTTGCCTCATATTTCACAGACTTTAAAGAAAATGTGTAGTATTAATTGGAAATAAAAACACATTTAAATCCAAATATAA
>NW_028014806.1:0-759 GCF_054177405.1 Leptonychotes weddellii
GGGCGCCTGGGTGGCTCAGTTGGTTAAGCGACTGCCTTCGGCTCAGGTCATGATCCTGGAGTCCCTGGATCGAGTCCCGCATCGGGCTCCCTGCTCGGCAGGGTGCCTGCTTCTCCCTCTGACCCTCCCCCCTCTCATGTGCTCTCTCTCTCTCATTCTCTCTGTCTCAAATAAATAAATAAAATCTTTAAAAAAAAAAGAATAGAAAAAACCAGAGAGACACTTACAACAGAGATAAACAGTAAAAAATATAGTAAACATACTAAAAAAATGCTAAAATCAAGATGCAAAACCAACTGAATGTAATGACTACAAGAATGGAAGAATTAGAAGAATGAATAAGTGATATATTATAAAATTATGGAAAATAATGAGGATGAAAGTAAGAGGGTAAGAAAAATATTGGATCAAAAATATAGACATAAGGAACTCAGTGACTCCATAAAGCACAATAATATTCATATCATAGGAGTCCCAGCAAAAGAGGTAAAAAAGGGGAAAAGGATAATTTGAGGAAATTATAGCAGAAAATTTTCCTAATCTGGGGAAACAGACACCCAATCCAGGCGGCACAGAAAACTCCCATAAAAAAAAAAAGCAACTAATACCAAGACATATCATAGTAAATTTTGCAAAATACAGAGATAAGGAAAGAATCCTGAAAGCACCAAGGGAAAAGAAATCCCTAAACTACAAGGGAAGACAAATCAGCTTAGCAGCAGATCTATCCACAGGAATCTAGCAGGCCAGAAGAGAGTG
>NW_028014807.1:0-759 GCF_054177405.1 Leptonychotes weddellii
CTTGCAAATAGTATATACTCAATGAATTATAATAATTATTATTGCTAATCAGCATTTTTCCTTAATCTTTACTTGAACAAATACTCAATATTCTTTTACATTTTAATCTTTACAGATACTGGTTTTGTTAGTTCTCTGTTGCTCTTATAACAAACTGCCACAAATTTAGTGGCTTAAGACAAAGAAATTTATTATCTTATAACTCTGGAGGTCAGATGTCCAAAACTGTCTTTATCAGGCTAATATCAATGTGACTATAAGAGGTTCTCAGGAGGAATCCATTTCCTTGCCTTTTCTAACTTCTGGAGACCACATATTCCTTGACTTGTGGCTCTAGTCCTCTATCTTCAAAGCAGTAGTGCATCATCTTCACATTTCTCTCTGACTCTGACCCTTTTAAAACCCTCTTTCAGTTATAAGGACCCTTGTGATTACATTAGGCCCACCTGCATAATCCAGGATAATTACCCCATCTCAAAATTCTTAATCACATTTGCAAATTCCTTTGTGCCACGCAAGTAACATATTCATAGATTCCAGGGATTAGAATGTGAACATCTTTGTGGCATCACTATTCTGCATACCACAAGAGTTTTTCATCTAATAATTTGGAAAAACTTCTGACTACTGATTTACCTTGTGAATCAAGTACCTGGATTACCACTTCTTAAGACTCTCACTCTACCTGCATATTCTAGTTAATCTGAGTTCTGTCTGTGTGCTACATTCTTTTAAGGTTTTTGTTTTTTTTTTTTTTTT
>NW_028014808.1:0-759 GCF_054177405.1 Leptonychotes weddellii
CTGGGGTCTCGGGATCGAGTCCCGCATCGGGCTTCCTGCTCAGCAGGGAGTCTGCTTCTCCGTCTGACCCTCCCCCCTCTCATGTGCTCTCTCTCTCTTTCTCATTCTCTCAAATAAATAAATAAAATCTTAAAAAAAAAAAGAAAATTGGGTGGATGGTGGCGCCAAGAGAACACAGGAGGTTAAGCTCTGAAGAAAAGTAAATTCCATTTTGGTCAAGTTCATGGGTTATCCAAGTAGATATGCTGCTTGGGAAGGCGGAAACAAGATTCTGATACTGGTGGGAATAACCAAGAAATCATTAGCACATTAAGCTGAACACTTAAGACACATAAGTTCTCTGAGGAAGAATATGCGAAGTGGCAAGGAAACAGTTACCTTTTTTTTTAAGTTATTTAAATTCCAGTTAGTTAACGTACAGTGTAATATTAGTTCAGGTGTACAATATGGTGATTCAACGCTTCCACACATCACCCAGTGCTCAATCACCACAAGTGCTCTCCTTAGTCCCCATCATCTGTTTAACCCATTCCCCCACCCACCACCTCTCCAGTAACCATCAGTTTGTTCTCTATAGCTGAGTCTATTTCTTGATTTGCCTCTCCCTCCCTCCTTCACAACAAGGAATGGGTTTCACAACAAGGAATGGGCAACAGCACCCAAAATGCAACAGAAATACCCGGTAAAATAAGGAAGGAGAAATCAGTGGCAGGCAGGTGGTGACTGGTGACATTAGCAACAGCACTTCAGTGAAGGGGT
>NW_028014809.1:0-759 GCF_054177405.1 Leptonychotes weddellii
AGTGAGACAGCAGGCTCCCCCACTGCTGTCCCCTGGGATGGCCCCGCCACGTGCGTGTCCACGCTGTAGAAGCACAGACCAGTGTAGGACGGCCATCGTCCTCCCGGTGCCCTTTCGTGTCTTCATAGTTCTTAAAGCAGTAAACCCTGCTCGTAGGTTGAAGTAAAACGTTCCTTATTTTTTTTTCCCTATGAGGCATTTTCTGCCTTCTTTGGCCCTTGTTTCTTTGAAACACAGTCCTCTCCTGCAGCCTTCCTAACGCGGGAGGAGGACAGTTACTGCCGCACGATGGGGTTTTTCCTGGTTAGTGCACTGGGTTTCCTGTCCCCTTTTATTTTCTGAGCTTTTAAATGGCAGGCACAGTATTCGCATTTCCGTAATCTCTACCTCGGGGCCATATGCGGTGGCGTCACCCCAAGTCGCTGTCCGAAGGAACAGACGCTGCTGGGGAGGCCGGTGTGGCACGACGCTGTGGTCACCGGGGTCACCGTAGTGTGCAGCAACTTTCCCATACGCTGAGTGTTACGGTATCTCCTGCCCCCCACCGTGTTCTCTGGGGTCCCGGGCAGTCCAAAATAAGGGACTTCGTTGCACGTAGGTTTTTGAGGCATTGTCTTACTGGTTTCTACACGTGGACCGTAATCAGCCACGGAGAAACCGCTTATTACTGTAGATAGAGGTGATTTCCTTTGGTGCTTCTGTCAATTTTGATATGTACCTTCTGGTTTAATTCTGTTTTTTAAAGTGGAATGTTTTCAT
>NW_028014810.1:0-759 GCF_054177405.1 Leptonychotes weddellii
AACTGTGTGAAAGACCAGGAGGGAAGGGACACCCTTCAGTGGCCCCCTGCCTGTCCATTTCAGGTGTGTCTGTAATTGGATTTCCTTGAGAAGAGAAGCCTTGAAGCTCAGGGGGAGAGGAGCCTGAGGAATGATTTTATGGGAGACATTTTGCTAGGAATGAATGTGTTTATTTAGCTGTTAGGACTAGTTAATTCAAAAGATGGATTTTTTTTTTTTACTAGTTTCCTATTATTAGACTAGGAATCAAGAGAATTAGGTTCTAGTCCTTCCTTCTGCCACTCATTTGCAATGCCCTTCTTGAAAATGTCTCAACTTCTTTCTGTAGGGCTCTGTGTCTTACTTTGTAAACAGATAATAATACCCATTTTAGCTTTCTGGCAGTCCCTCTCTCTTGATTCTCCATGGGTAACTGCATGACAGCCTCCTAACTGGCTGCCCCATTACTTTACAAAAAGACCATTCTCCACAGTGAAGTCAGAGTAATCTTTAAAAATGTCAATTAGACTGTATTGCTCATAAAGCTTAAATCCCTCCACTAGCCTCCATGAGATTTATCGTAAAGTATGAATGTTTTGTTCTGACCCTCTGCTCATCCCAGTCCTCATCTCCACCCATGCTCTGCTGGAGCACCATGTTCTGTCTGTTCTTTGCAACATACCTACTTATGTACCTGCCTCAGGACCTTTGCATTAATGTTTGCTCTGCCTGGAATGCTTCTCTACTCCAGGCTGCCTCCTTCTTTTTTTTTTTTTTTTT
>NW_028014811.1:0-759 GCF_054177405.1 Leptonychotes weddellii
CACCTGTCCCTCTGCCCACCTGTCCGTCTGCCCACCTGTCCTAGGAGCTCACCTGTCCTTCTGCCCACCTGTCCCTCTGCCCACCTGTCCTAGGGGCTCAACTGTCCTTCTGCCACCAGTCCGTCTGCCCACCTGTCCTAGGAGCTCACCTGTCCTTCTGCCCACCTGTCCGTCTGCCCACCTGTCCTAGGAGCTCACCTGTCCCTCTGCCCACCTGTCCGTCTGCCCACCTGTCCTAGGAGCTCACCGGTCTCTCTGCCCACCTGCCCCTCTGGCCATCTACCACCGGAGCCCACCTGCCCTGGGCCTGACTCCATTCCTCCCTCCAGTCCCTTATTCGGTAGCAACAGCACCACCTGAAGCGCCACGGACTCTGCCTGATGCTGGACCAGGCGAGGTGAAGCCAGCGTCAGCACCTGCGGAACCGGCGCTGGGCTGGAGGACGCCCAGGGTGTCAGAGGGCCCAAGCTCTTGTCGCGCCACTGTTGCTCCCCAGAGGCCGGGGAGCCCCACCCTGACTCCCACGCGGCCCCCAGCGCTCCTGGGGGCTGTTCTGGTGCGAAGCGTGGCCAGTTAGACCCACATCCCCAGCCCGGACACTGGTGGGCCTCCGTCCAAACATGTTGGAAACACTGAGTCGAGCAGGTTTCTCCCTGGCAGGGTTTCTCAGAGCTCCTCAGATGCTCGTGTGGGTTGTGATGCTCCTCAGGGGGAAGAGAGGCAGTGCGTGTCCAGGTTCTGTTGTTTGAATGCTCACAG
>NW_028014812.1:0-759 GCF_054177405.1 Leptonychotes weddellii
CAGAGCCCATAATGTGATATAAAAGAAGATAAAAACTGTCATTGAACCTGAAAAATTATCAGTGAATCAGTGATTTACTGACAAGTCTGATTCAGCAGAAAGTTGGCTTTAGAAAGTTGAGTACCCTGGAGGAGGCTCAGCAGTTTTACATGCATAGTCATAAATCTAAATTATAGGAAAGTTATGGTGATTTAATTCACATTATACTATTTATTCCAAAGCTTTCCACTTGGTTAAAATATTACTATTCTGAATAAGAGTCTCAGACTAATATTGTGCAAGAACAGCCCACTAGATCTCATTTCTCCTCCTTAGTGATGTATAGAAGCAACCAGAAGGTAATAAGGTACATTTGAAATATCAAATCATCATCAAAAGTATAATAGTCAAGAGAATAAAAATTATTATAAAGCACTTAGCAAATCCAAAGTGCTATAGGAATGCTAAATGATGGGAGATGGCTTGCCAAATTGGTGATGGTAATCTGTTAAGTAATTCAAAATGTATTTCTTTCTTTAGGAGAGAACCAAATGGGTATAAGTAATTAAATCCAAGGTGATATAAAAAGTGGATGTCAAATGTGTGTTTGCATGTGTGTTTGGGCCCATGCCTTTGATAAGACACAGAAAAGAAATAGAGAAACAATCTCAGTTATTTTATTTTAAAAAGTCTGTATCAGGAAAACCCAAAAAACTCCACACCAAAACTGCTAGAACTCATAGAGGAATTCAGTAAAGTGGCAGGATATAAAATCAATGC
>NW_028014813.1:0-759 GCF_054177405.1 Leptonychotes weddellii
CAGGCTCGGGCGCCCTACCCACCGCTTCTCCTGGGCGCGGGTGCGCAGCTCCAGCTCCAGGTCCTCCTTCATCTCCTCCGCCCTCTGCAGTTGCTCCTGCAGGAGCCGCCGCCGTGCTTCCTGCCCTCTTCTCCTCTCCACCTCCGAGCGTCGCCGCTCGGCCCTCTCGGCTCGCAGCCTGTCCCGGGAAGCTCCCTGTCGCTCCCTCTCGGTGAGGAGGGCCTACGGAACCAGGGCGTTCTTAGTGCAAGGCAGAGCCCGTCTCAGGGGTCTCAGGGGCGAGGCCTCCTCCACAGGCCCCGGTGTCCGAGGGTGTCGCCCCTCACAGAGACGGCGTCATGGAGTGGTTTCCACACTGACTGCAGCCTCGGCCTCCAGCTCTAGGGTCTGACTGGCCTGGGTCCAAGTCTCTTACTTGCTTCAGGATTTGGAGGTCACAACTGAATGTCCCTGATATTGTCTTCCCCCTTGGGGCTGTTACTGGGATTAATTGAAATAGCGAAAGTGCCAAAATAATGTCTGGCCCATCCTAGGTCTGGAGTTTTCAGCCCTAGCTGCACTTCACAACCTCGCAAGGAGCTTTTAAAAAATTACTTGAGGCCAAGGCCCCACCCAGGCCAATTAAATGAGAACACCTAGGTGGGAGGCCTGGGTGGTTTTAAAAAGCTTCTCAGGTGATCCTTGTGAAGCCAGGGCTGGGAACCACAGGTTCTAGATAAAGGCTACTTACCAGGGGTGGTCTTAGATGTAAATGTGTTA
>NW_028014814.1:0-11492 GCF_054177405.1 Leptonychotes weddellii
GTGTGTGTGTGTGTGTGTGTGTGTGTGTGTGTGTGTATGCCACATCTTCTTATCCATTCATCTGTCGATGGACATCTTGGCTCTTTCCATCGTTTGGTTATTGTGGACATTGCTGCTATAAACATTGGGGTGCACGTACCCCTTCGGATCCCTACATTTGTATCTTTGGGGTAAATACCCAGTAGTGCTTTTTAATAAAAGAATGGCTACAAATGGGGGAGTGCAGAGTGGGAAGTTGAATACATTTAAGTATATCCAAATATGGAATGTGTTGGGAAACAATTTTCCATGGGTCTCACAGTTTGAAACATCTTAGGAACAGAGGCATTGATTTTTTTCTTCTGGACTATCTTTTTAAGGATGTTTGTATAATGAACAACTTTGAATGATAGAGATAGTGTTTCCCCCTGGAACAAATTGCAGGCATGCTTACTGTCTGCTATTATAAAGATAATTATCTCCCTTTTGATTAAAGAGCAGACATGCTTACTGCTCATTATAAATATTGACATTCTTTATGCTAAGGGTTCCTCACCAGGAATGCAAAGTACTGCATATGTAGGCTACATCTGGGCCATCTATGTCACCTCCATAGGACTTGGGAGCAAAAGGAACTCTCAAAAATAGGTTGATGTTTGTGTTGCTTATCATACTTATCAAGATGTCCCTTAGTCTCCTCCATCAAGGCCCCAACCCTCTGGTCCTACAAGAATATTACCCCTATACCCCCCCATACAAATTCTAACTTGTTAACTTGCAAGTAAGAGAATATATCAGACCCTGCACAATTCTTTAACAGTTTTGGTTACAAGGATGGGATGCTGACTTCTGGAAGAGAAAGGACATCCCCGGATCTGGGAATGTGACAAGACTCTCTAGGATCTGACAGCAAATGCTGGGCAAGGGGGAGATGGTGTGGTAAAGCCCCTCCTGTCTTGCCTGTTAATAAATGTTTAGAGCAGTGAGAGGTAGAATTGAACCAAGCTACCCAAATGGTGTCTTGGTTATTGCTCACTCTCCTCTGGGAGGATAGATGAGCTAATGTTACCATAACAATGGGACAGCAAGGATTACAGCCTCAGCTAAAAGGTAATGAGGCTACAACTGATGAACCAAAGAGGCGCCAAAGCCAAAAACCTGGTGTCAGCACTGAGGACTTTGCTTCTCGACACAGAGCTTTGGGCAGACCAAAATCATTAGAAGTTCTTTTTATTGAACTATAAGCTAGTATATGCTTAAAACCTGCTCAAATTGAATGCAATACTTCTTTTACTGGCATGGAACCCCTTTATCCCTCCATACCCTCTGATTACTCTCTCCCTTTCTGTTCTGATCTCAGCTGCTATACAGAGAGGTCTTCCTGTCCCCAAAAGAGGCCAAAGGTCATACACATCAGTCTCATTCATTATGCTGGGCAACTCTGCTGGATACAACTGTCCAAGTCACTATCTTACCCAGTCTTGTGGGGTGAGTGGGCACCCAACTTCAGTGAATGGAGTTTGGGCAGGTTTCACAGTGGGAAAAAGAAGCTAATAGGACTTTGGACATTGGGAAATTTGGACCAATTCAATGTACTGTTCTTGTTGCTTTTATATCTGAATGCACTTCCTCATCCCAAAAGTGCTACGGGGATTCTCCTAATCATGGAAACCACATATAGATAAGTGCTGATAGAACACACAACCCTAATGACACCTTTGAGGTCAAGTTTCATTGACAAGTTTCAGGCAATTGGGGTTTCTGGCAAAGGGAGGCAGCCTCTATCCTGAGGGACACTGGGGTTTCAGACTCATCACCTCTCTGTCATAGCTACCACGTATGGCTTTTTGAAACCAGTTATAGCTTGCTACTGGGCTTTTGGCAAAGCTGAACACCGGATCCATGGAAGCCTTGTGACCCTCTGGCTTGATAGTCCCATTTTTTGTGTGGGTCAACTGGAACTCAGTGACTCGCATGGTGAGAATAGCCTAATTAGCCAAGTTTGTCAGGTGAAAATTATATATTCAGGAGCACAGTCAGCCTGGCCTGGCTACCACTCAGCTTGATATGAGGGGAAATTTCATTTCCCAGTGTGCTTTCCAAAGTCACACCATTGGTTCAAAGGGGCCCTCAATTCACAGAGGTTCTCCTAAATGCCTGGTCTGGTACCCTGATGGTGAATCTATATACATTATGTTTTGACCTAAGTAATTCAATTTCAAGTACAAGTATATTGGTATGTTTGCATACAGTTATGTCTGTAGGGATGTAAATGACAAGGAACTATTAAAAAGTCTCTAATTTAGGGACTAGACAGATAAATTAACTGTTCCATACAAACCATGTCAAATTATCCCAAAACATGACAAGTAAAAATGATGTTAGTAACTTTTTGTTTTTATGGACAGTATTTTCTCAGTGTTACGTAAAGTGTGAATAAGAACATGGTTCATAACCTTTTCCATTTATTGATCAGCTACATACAGTCTAACAAATAACAATGTGCTTGCTTAGACAGGCAACCTTAAGGCAAATCCCTTCCACTCCTCCCTCAAACCCCAAGCCCTCTGGTCCCACAACAATATCACCTCTATGGTCCCCCATACAAATTTGGTTTCAAGATTTATCATTACATAAGAAGGCAAGGCATTGAAAAATGTAAAATTTATCATTTTCATGCAAAAATAGCACATATAAAGATGTTTGTGTGGACAACCTGTGAAAGAAAACACAAGACACTGGTAATAGAGTTGCCTCTGGGAAAAGACCAGGGGAACCCTGAAAAGTCTTTGGGGAAAATAAGACTTATTTTCATTGCTATATATGAAGAATCACACTTAGGTTAAGAAGTATTATCTCTGGGTGGTGAAAATCCAAAGGACGATTTATTTCCTGCCTGTTACTCATTTTGCATTATTTATACAATGAACTTAAATTTATTCCAAAGACCAGAAAAATTAGAAATATTTTGATTATGTTTAAAGAAAAGATATATCCATAACTTGGTAGCTGGGAGAGCAACAAAAGTTGTTGTAATCTCTGTTGCTGACAAGAAAAATACAATCCTGAGTCTAAACCTGGATGCTGACATTAGAACAGGGAAGAAGTAAAAATGTCACACAATTAGTAGGCAAATGGCTGGTAGAAAAAAATAAATCTAGATGCAAAATTCCCTATAAGAAAATTGCACAGATTATATGACCGTCTGAAAATTCAAAGACCAATCCAACAATACCTTGCTTTTATTATTTATTTTGATGTCTTCTTAGGTCCAAGGATATGACCAATCGAAGAAACAAATAGTATTGTAACAAGAATTTCTCTGTTCCATTCATTAGGTTTCAATAGCTGAGTTTCTCCCAGAATCCTATCTGGACTAGCCTCAGTCATTACCATACCATACAGACAGACAGATCTCTCTGGGGCTTTTGGCGGAGATTCTTTTATTCCCACAGCACTTTGAAGGATTTGAGATGGAGAACGCTGTACCATAGCCTTTGCACGTCTTCCAGACAGTGGAGAATGTGTTTGGGAGCAACAGATTGAAGTTCATCTTCCGGGGCCTGTGAAAATATCTTTTGCTTTTGTAGATTGGTGAACCAAAAGAAAAAAAAAGTACCCTCAATCATTGGATTGGTATTATATAGTACCAGTACTCTTCTCATGGTAATGGTCCCACACAAACCTGTTTATAAAACTCCAAGAATGTGAGATAGATCCTTCATCTTTTAGGAAAACAGCATCTCTTAAAACAATTATTTTATTTCATCCGTGGGTTGTTGCTAATGGCAACAGAAAGAATGCACTGGAGTGTCATAATAATCCTCCATTAAATCCCTGGTGTTTAAATTTTAATGCTATAATTCAAGAGCTGACAAAAGCCCATTGAGTGCGTCTATGGAGAGGAAAACAGGCTGGCCCATTTTCTCAGGGGTGATGCTATAGCAACATGGAATGAATTTGGGGTCAGGGAACAAGCAGTCTCCAAGCTTTGTTTGCATTTCCTGGCTAAAAGTAGAATTCAACATTATAAATTTTACCCAACTAAGTAGTTATTTTGAGCGGCAGGAAGATAGCTCCCTTTGCACCACTGTTTACATTGAAACAGAGAGAAGGTAACAAAACCAGAACTGGAAGAAAGACATACCGACAAATATATTATGAAATGACTCTCAAAGTGACCGCTTTAGAAACCCCAAAACCCCCCTATGCTTGATGCCCAACCCTTCTCCCCTGGACAAATGATGCTTTCGAACATGGAAAAATATCACAGTTCCCAAAATACCTTTTAAAATAAGAAGACAAAAAAGTCTGATCAGCAGTTCCTGAATGGGACCCCCTTCCGGTCATGCAAGACATGGCAAAGTAGGGTGCTGTTGATTACGTCTAGCTCTTTATAATGGTACTTTTGTTTCAGTGGGAGGATTTTTTTCCATCAGAATAAACAAATATACCTGAATCACAACTGCCTTTTGTACATTAGGCAAAAACAAACAAATAAACAAACAAAAAACACTCTACCTAATTCCCAGAGGTTTGTGCTGCCAACTTTTCTTTCTCTAAGCATCTGTGTTTTCACTTTTGGCTTTAGTGTTAAACATTAGCCTACTGAGTCAATAATATAAATTAATACGTTTGAGGTGGTCATCCAATAAAGGTGTATCTTGTTACAGACTCTATTTAAATGGCTCACGATATACAGAAATGAAGAATGTTAGGTTTTCAAGTGCTAAGTCATAGACAAATACACCTGTAAACCATGTAGCTCAACAAAACTCAAAGCTGTTCCTTCCTTTCCATCCCCTTGTCGAGGCCCTCACTGTCTCACCTCAACAATGAAAGCTCCTTGCCCGTCCCAAACTCTCATGACCTCTAGT
This sequence comes from Leptonychotes weddellii, assembly GCF_054177405.1. NCBI lineage: Eukaryota > Metazoa > Chordata > Mammalia > Carnivora > Phocidae > Leptonychotes > Leptonychotes weddellii. The sequence continues at coordinate 4,857 of NW_028014814.1, forward strand.
ACCCACCTCTTGCAATTCATCCTATGCCAATATTAATCATCTTCTTAAAACAAAAAAATTTCTCCCTTATTCAAAAATCTTTGATGCCTATAGAATCAAATTCACACTCCTACAAATGAACTCTGCTGTTTATTATAAGTAAGGCAAACTGTATAACTTGCTGTTCCACTAATATGGCTTGTTTAACTTCCCTCATAATATATTTAGTTAATGGACCCTGCCTAGAATTTCTCTAGCATAACTCTGTTCACCCTTCAAGCTCAATTTAAATGTCACCTTTTCCAGAAAGCCTTTCAAGATCACTCTGTCTAGAAAAGATTTCTTCTTCTTTTTGCTCCAAGTTCCCATAGCACATGTAGAATTGTCTTTCAGAATTTTTTTACTTTTTTCTAATAAACTGTCTGGCTATTATTCCCTAAGGATAGGGACTATATTCAACTTGGAAGAAAAAAATTTTTTAAAAAAGATATTCCCTAAGCTGCATTGCTTACCCGGTTTTGCCTATTAGGTACACCAAGTATAGTCTTATCTTTGAGAGGAAGCTATGAAATAAAAAAAAAATTAATAAGTAATATATTATTATCAAGTGTAAGTATCTTCAATGAAAGAATGGCTTAGCATAAAAAGAAAAATAAAGGATTAGCTTAGGTTACTCTACATGAATAAACAACCTTAATATCTGAGAAGCAGATCATGATAAAAATGAATTTTTCTCAGGTTACCCATCCACTGAACACTGGCAAAAAGATTCTGCTCATCATAGTCATTGAGGGATCCAGGCTGGTGGAATCTCCTTCTCTACACATGCTTACACAATCACTAAGTCAGAAGAAGGGAAACTGGCAAGCTACAACACACTGGCTTTGAAGATTTCTGCCCATAAGAGACATATATCTCTTCTGCTCACACCATAAGCCAAAGCACATAATACAGCCAACCTGACTTCTAGGGGACAAGGAAGTACAATCCTACATGTATTTAGAAATGGAGACATTTTGAAATGTTTGGAGAGTAGCATTTGTGAAGACTGTCCCATATTTTCCCAAGAGGTGAAGAAAAGCAAAAGCAGTAAATTTCAAAATTTACTTAAAACAGCAAAATACTAAAAGTAGGAAACTCTAAGGTTGATTAAAGATATCTTTCAGTAACCTAGGAAACTGTTTCCCTATGGTGAAATTTTAGATATCGTCCCCTTAAGATAAGATTAAAGATAAAAATGCTTATTATCCTTGCTTTTGCTCAATACAAACTGCAAGTCCTGGCCAAGACAATAAGACATAAAAAAGAAAATGAGGTACAAACTTTGGAAGAAAAGAAAAAACCTTCCACTTCCAACAGTACAATATGAATTTGTTGATACTGCTTATCTTTTGATTTTTTTGGATTTTTCTATCAGAATAATTAATAATCATGAGCAAATTTAGCACAAAAATTACTTTAAAAATCAAAAGCAAAACATCAGTGACCTGTACAAAAGCAGCAGATGAACTAACAGTTGTGTAACTGGAGTCTTAGAAAGAGAGGAGAAGAGAGAGTATGGGGCAGAAAAATTATTTGGGGAAATACTGGTTGGAAAATTTCAAAATTTTATTTAAAAATCCACCCATAATTATAAGAATATAAGCAACCACCAAGCAGGGGAAAAAACCCCACAGGCACATGATTTTAAACTGCTGAAAGTCAAAGTCAAATAGCATATGAAAAGAACAGGAAGAAAATATACCTTAAATATAGGGATCCACAGTAAGACGGCTCACCCCTCATCAGAAACAGTGAAAGTCAGAAGACTGGAACGACATCTTTAAACTTACTAAAGAAAAATATAAACCTGTTAACCTGGGAAAGTATTGATCTGCAGCAGATATGCGCTACAAGAAATACTAGAGGAAGTTTTTTGGCTGATTGTAAATGATGCAGGTGAAAATTTGACTATACAAGAAAAAATGAAACATTAAATATTGTGGTAAGTTTCATGAAAAAAATTAAATCAGATGAAAGGGGTAAACGTTTTTTTGAGAAAAACACCAAACCAAACTGATTAAAATGAAAGAAAAAAGTGGAATAGTCTGTTTGCATACAGTTATGTCTGTAGGGATGTCATAATTAAAAGGTAATCAAAAAGCACAAACTTCCAGGTATAAAATAAGTACTGGGAATGTAATGTACAGTATGGTGACTATAGTTAATAGTACTGTATTGTATATTTGTAAGTTGCTAAAAGCTAAGTGTGGTGATAGATGTTAACTAGATTCATTGTAGTGATCATTTTGCAACATATGCATATATTAAATTACTATGTTGTACATCTAAACTTCCAATAAAATGCATGTCAATTATATCTCAATTAAAAAAACAAACCTTACCTCCAAGAAAATGCTGGCCTCAGATGGTTTCACTGGTGAATTTTATTAAGCACTTAAAGAAATTATCTCAATTATAATATAACTTTTTCTGATTTTTTTCCCCATAGAAATGTGCACTTAAGGGAATCGCCTGAGTTTATTTGCTGAATGGAGATATTTAGAACTCAGGTCTGGCCAATAAGGAATTTGACTATCATTTCAAGTGGGTTGTACTATTACTGAGCTTATCCATTTGTTTTTCAGCTAACATTTGACATTGACCCTTCACTTCAGCCAGTCCCCCTCCACTCCCACCCCCAACAGAGGCTGAGGCACAAGAAGAGAAAAGACAAACGTAGGAACCTGACACTGCTGTTGGACAAACGAATCAAAGTTAGTCTTCTTGAAGGTGATTAAAATCAAGATTGACGTAAAGTCAGTGTGTTTGAAAGAAGAAAAAAAAAGGAGCACTGGTAAATCTGAGCCTAGATCAAGGTGAGTTTTGCATTTCATAAACAAAAATGCTTCAGGCCAAATATTTGATGGACTAGACTAATCGCAATTCCTTTCAATCTTTTTATCACAGGGTACTTGCTGCAGATAAAAATGAAGTAAGAAAGGACAGCCTTTTATGTGCTTTTCTTTCTCATTCTAACAATTGCCATTCTGGCTTCTAGCAGAAAACTTCCCCAAACATGAAAGAGAAGAGGCAAAAGCGAGGAAGGGAATGCTGTGCGTCTGTGAACAGACATTGGAAGGTAAGCTTTCAAGGAAGAAGGAGAGTTCTGGCAAGTTTAAGCAGCATACTTTCACTATATCTTGAGGGCCTGGACTGCAGTGCATGTACTAATGTTGCAGGTCAGGTTCCCCAGAAAGTTGCCTAGGAGACGGAGCTTAGTCTACACAAAGTTTTGAGGGGATTGCTGTCAGGATCAACACCTGTGCAGGATGGTAAGGAAGCAGAGTTGGGCCAAGGGAAAAGCTGAGCTGCAGTGCAGTAACAACACATAGGGCAAGCCCAAGGGGAGCCCTGGGGTCGGAAATGTCCTTTAGATACATCCTGAGTTGGGGAAAGGGGACCCGGCCTTCAACCAATCTGGGGATGCATCTCGCCCTCTGGAGAAAGAGTGATCTCATCCAATGTGCCTCTCTTCAGGGGAGGGCAAAGCCCAGAGATATCAGCCAGCAACACACTCAGCAGTTAAGGGAATTAGTCCTTCCTCTTGGAAGAGGAATCCCGGCAGGGTAACCCAGCATCCATTACTGTCCACTTTTACATGTCTTTGCTCCTCTTGCTTTACCTAAGCCCTAAACATCATTCCTCCAGGACTCTGGTGATTGGTTTTCCTACAGTAAACTTATTAGAGGAGAATTAACAGAGAAAACTCCAGCTCTCACAGTTACAGCTGTGATAAGTTATTGTCTCCTTATTCCACAATCTATCCTAGATCCTCTTCTCCTACAGTTAGTACCTGTGTTGGTCTTGGTGGCTTAGCTGGTAGGGCAACCCAAAGTCATATCTGATTGCCTAAACCCCAAGTCATTAAGCCCTTTTGAGACTGTGGCTACTATATTTGTCCATTTACCATCGAAACTGGGCAACAAAGTACTAAGAGATAACCATATACCAAACATATTCCTCCCTGTCCCCAATGTGTCATAACAGCCTTCCTCCTGATGTTCAGACCAATTGCCTCTATCAATATGGTGCTCCTGTCCTTGACATTGGTTCCTTAGCACGAGGAATATGAAGTACACAGGCATAAATCGTACTTTGCATTTCCATGGTGGGTGTTTTCCACCTTAGGAGCAAATACCACTAAACACACAGAGGTCAGAATTTCTGAAAAAGGAAGCAGAAATTCCCTATGGGTCATTCTTACTTTCACCCTTTGACTCCTGGCACCATGTATTCTAACTAATGAGGCATAGCACCATATAGTAGTCATTGATTTGAGTATATACTGTGTCCTGGAAGATGACTCCCTATCCTTCCATGGTTTCATTTTTGAGCCTTATCTGTGACAAATATAAGCTATTCTATTGCTCTTCAGTGCCCGCTGGTATGCGACAGGACCTGTGGATCTTCGGGTTGTGGGCCCACTGTTGCACCTCCTTTGCCATAAAGTGAGTCTCTTAGTCCAGAGTTTTTGACTCTGGCATATTGACATTTTGGGTGCAATAAGTCTTTGTTACGGGGAACTATCTTATATGTTGTAGGATGTTTAGCAGCAACTCTGGCCTCTAGCCACTAGATGTCAGTAGCATCCTCCCAGTTGTGCCAACCATCTGTGTTCCCAGACTTTGCCAAATGTCCCCGGGGGGAAATCACCCCTGGTTAAAAACACTACCTTAGTCTGATGCAATGTTATTGGGAATTCATGTGGATGAATTAAACTTTCTGTAATCCCACAGATAATGATGCCATCTGAGGTTCTTCAAACAGGAAAGGCAAATCCATACCTAGAATATGTGTAGATTCAAAAAGTGCTAATCCAAAATGAATGGAGGTCTCTTCTAGGATGGAATGAGTCCAATATATTCAGCTTGCCAGTAAATGGTTGCTTGGCCTCTTGAAGGAACGGTGCTTATTTGGGGGTTAGCATTGGTCTCTCTTGCTAACTGTTGGGTCATTTAGCAGTGGCAGAAGTTCTATCAGTCTTAGTAAATGGGAGATCATATAGCTGGGCCCATCCACAGCCTCCATCCTTGACACCACAGTTACTTTGTTTCTTTGTACCCAGTGTTCAAACACTGGGGTCTCTGATGACAGGGAGAGTTGGCTAACATGGACTGGCTGACATGTTGTCTACTCTGCTTTGTTTAATGCCTGTTCTAGGGTAGATGTTCTCTTGTGGACACAAACATGCAATACAAAGATCTTCACACTTTATGCCCACTCCCATGAGTCCATCCACAAATCTTGACTGCAGACATTTTTGTCCCTGATCTTCCCAACTTTTTCCTTCCAAGCTATTTGTCACCCATGAATTTACATAGATTTTAATCCTGGGCTATTTTCTTTCCACCAAAAGAGGAATATCAGTTGTACCACCTAGAGCTCTGCCTATTGAGAAGATTTTCCCCAACTAATGTCTTTCAAGGTCACCATGGAGAGGGGCTATAGGGAAGTCCCAATCCACTTTTAGCTTGCATACTCATACTTAGCTGACAGTTCATAAATCAGCTTTGCTCTTTATGCTTCATACAACTATGGTGAATGAAACATAAGTCTAAGCCCCCAGACTCTGCTGCTTGCTTGGGCCTTCTGATGCTTCCTGTGCCTAATCCTCAAATACCATTTTTATCTTAAGACCTGGTAGGTCTGATGAAGTGTAATTTGACCTCTTTGACTATTATTTCTTAATCTCTAGAATGAGAGGTTTAATGAAATAACATCTCTATAACATCTTTTCCAATTCTAGAATTCTATGAGAGGAAGCATAATTTTGTATTTGAAGGATGATAAACATTGGCAGCTATTGTACCCTTGCTTTATGACCATGGGTCCTCACATGGTTTTATCTATGAATACCTCAAATGCCCCTTTTTATCACCATCCTGACCAGTTACATCATCATTACTATGAGAAAACCAATGTTTCCAAAGCCAATAAAAATTCTGTGCCCACAACAGCAACATTGCTTCAAGTGTTCACCACTCAGTTTCTTGCTCCAACTTGCACAATCATCTATACACCCAATTTATAGTAAATGCTACATTTAGAATTATAGACTATAGGATATCTCTGGGAGAAACCTTAAAAATGAACTACCCAAGCCTCCTAGCCACATATAGCCTAATCTGTCAGAGGGAAAACTCAGGTTCATTGGCCCACTTGGGAGCTCTGTGGTCTTTAATACTTTGGGTGCACTTAGTCAGGTCTGCAAAGAAAGAAGATTCAAGAATGGAGTCACTAAACAATCAGTGAGAGCTATTGACTAAGTCAGAGAGATACCTTGAAATGGGGACTGTGAGGCATGAGGATTGCTGCTTAATTTATTTGCAACGAGAAAATGATTTTAAAGTTAATTAAAAACACTTTGATATAATCTGCAAAGAGTGAGAGTTTGACTTCTTCGCCAATTTGGATGCCTTTTATTTCTTTTTGTTGTCTGATTGCTGTGGCTAGGACTTCTAGTACTATGCTGAATAGCAGTGGTGATAGTGGACATCCCTGCCGTGTTCCTGACCTTAGGGGGAAAGCTCTCAGTTTTTTCCCATTGAGAACGATATTCGCTGTGGGTTTTTCATAGATGGTTTTTATGATATTGAGGTATGTACCCTCTATCCC